>NW_006921698.1:3005143-3019852 GCF_000298275.1 Orycteropus afer afer | reverse complement strand
TGATTTAATGTTCAAATTTAACCCCTGCTATCTCGTTGAGTAAAGGAGCTCTGGTGGCACGGTGCCTAAGGCATTTGATTGCTAAGCAGAAGGTTGGCGGTCAAACCCACTAGCCACTCTGTGGAGGAAAGATGGGGTAGTCTATTTCTGTAAAGATTTACTGCCTCAGAAACACAATGGGGGTCTCTCTTTGAGTCAAAATCGACTCAATGGCATTGAGCTTGGTTTTTTTTCCTTGGTTTATATCATTATTTCCTCATGATTTTTACTTTCAATGTATATTTTTACATAGTTCTATGCACTTTATGTTTGGCCTTTTTCTCTTAACATATATCGTTTACTTATTTTAATAAATACTTCGTAAATATCTTTAAAGGCACAAATATTATATTATGCTCTTACTTTGCTTAACTTTTCTATTACTTTTGGACATTGAGGTTGTATCTGTCTTCTCACAAATGTTGATTAAAAGGGTAAGCACATTGTGGAGTCTTTTGATAAAGATTCTAAATAGGTTTCCAAAAGATGTTTTCCTATTTATGCTGATAGCAGCAATATAAGTATCCAAATTGACAACGCTTCTTCTGTTTAAAATCAAACTTCTTGTCCCAGAGTTGATTCCCACTCATAGCGACCATTTGTATTACAGTGTGTAACTGCTTCAGAGTTTACTTGGCCGTCATCTTTGTGGAAGCAGATCACCAGGCCTTTATTTCATGGCTCTGCTGGGTGGGTTCCAACCACCAACCTTGAGGTTAGTAGCTGAAAGCAAACTATTTGAGCCACCCAGGGGTCTTCTTCCTCATTAGGTGTTGATATATTACAGTCATCTTTCTGATTTCATCATCATACTGTTGGAAACTGGATCAATTAAGAGAAGGTTTTTTTTTTTTTTTTTTTTAACATGCACTCATTTCTCATTCCTTGCTGCAGAGTGACCCTTAAAATACTTTAACCCTATAACTGAATACGAAGAAATTTCCCCTTTTCCCCATTAGCAGACATCTATGTGCTATGAGCTCTGGTGGCATAGTACCTAAGGCACCTGACTGCTAACCAGAAGGCTGGCGGTTCAAACCCACCAGCCACTCCTCGGAAGGAAGATGGGACAATCTACTTCCATAGTGATACTGCCTAAGGCAAAACACAAAACAGTAACAAGTAGTAATCACTTAAAAAAGTGATTGTGAGTTTTTAAAGAGTACTAAACAGAAAAGAGACCCAAACTTATAAATGCAAGGGAGATGTTCAGAAACAGAGCTTCTTTTCTTCTTGAAACAACTTCACGTAGTATATTATTTCTCAAGGTCACCTTGACTTAAAGAGCTTGCTTCTTCATTTTCTTCATGGGTTCAAGGAGCAGTTATGATAGGAAATTTTGTGAGCTAAAAGGGAGCTTGAATATCCTCACTTTAGATAAATCTATTATGAAATGGAACATGACTTTGAAGCTTATGCTACTCCGTAGTAGCAGGCTAATCATAAAGAAGTGCCTAGAAGGATTTTTTACCTTAGTGTTGAATTGTTATTTTTCATTATGATGGAAAAAAGAGACATCATGGCAATGACAAATGGTAAAATTAAGATTAGGTGAATTAATTTGTTATCCATTTAAATGTAAGGAATGTCTCACAAAACGGGCTTATAAGCAGTTATTTATCAAGCCCAGTCACCTTCAGACAAATGTGAGCTGAATGTGAAAATGTTAACTGTGCAGATGTGATCACTGCAATGAAATAGACTAAGTTTGGCCTAAGAGAATCCAACGTGAGTCCCATGAATCTCTTGGAGCTTCCTAGATCCTCTATATGTGATGACAACTGTGGGAGGTAATAATTTCTAAAAAAAACACGATCAGTCATCCTACCCTATGAGAGCCATTTTCACTGAGACACTAAAAAATCAGTAGTGTATTAGTGACTTTCTGATACAAATGATCACCACTCAGCAAGAAAATGCAAATAATTCAAAATAATTTTTTAAGAGGAGCTATAAAATTATTTTTCATACTTTGGTTTAGCTGTGCTTTGAGTAATTTTCTTTAGTCATTACCCTGATGATATCCTTAGTCTGTGTTGTGTCACTTGGTATTGTCGAGTTGGTTGTGACTCATAGCGACCCTACATATAATAGAAGACTCCCAGTCCTGCGCCATTCTCACAATCATTGCTGTGCCTTGAGCCCGTTGTTGTAACCATGGTGTCAATCCATCTTTTTAAAGGATTTTCCTCTTTTTGGCTTACCCTCTTCTTTACAAACATGGTATCCTTCTCCGGGGACTGGTCTCTACTTAAAACATGATTAAAATACAAGAGTACATTAGTCTATAGGGAGAAATGAAATAAACAACAGATAATTTGTCCAGGTTAATGAAATAGTATGATATATGAACCTATGGGAGAAATTTCCTATTTATTGTGTCAAATATGTAGTACTAATTCATTAGGATTCAACTTACAGAATTAATAGTGTCTGGGAATATACCAGGAGGATTCAGGCAGATAGGCAGGCAAAGGACATGCACAAAGGACTTATCCTGGCAAATTTGCCTTGGTCCAGGGTCTGCCCATGATAAAACTCAAGGCTTTCAGGATACTCGAGGAGGCTGGCTGATGTTAATAAGACCCATAATAATCTTAAATCTACAAAGAGAATTTTTATGTATTTATTCTGAGAAATATAAACTGCCAAAGAGTAGTTTCATCCTTTGACTGGAGCATACTTACCTTGCTAAAAGCTGTAAGGAAAGCCAAATCACAGTAAGGAGAGTTGGTTTCTCAGTTATCTAAGGGTTCTGTAACAAACAAATTTATTTCCTCGGAGTTTAGGAGGTTACATATCCAAATTCAGGGCACTGGCTCTAAGGGAATTTTCTCTCAGCGTCCTCTGTGGGAAGATCTTTGTCTCAGCTTCTCTAGCACTCTCATGTTCCTTGGAGATCTACATGTGGCATCTGTCTTTACCCCGTTTGTGCTTCTTGCTTCTATGCCTAATTTGTGCCTTTTATATCCCAAAAGTGATTGGTTTAAAATGAACACTATAATAATATGACTATATTAACATGATAAAGGTGACCCTATCCTCTAATAGGATTACATCCACTGCTATAGAGATTAGCATTTACAACATATATTTTTGAGGGGACACAATTCAGTCCATAACAGTTTGGTTAATGATTCAATGTATAATAGCTTTATGTTTGGGGAAATCTGTTTATTTCTAGGAACAAGAAGTCACAGATATCAGGCCTTACTGGCCAAATCTCAGGACCAAAATATCATGCCTTGTCATTTTTTGCTACTTTTAGCATGTTAATCTTTCAAGCCATAGTTCATGAAACTTGATCCTTATTTCCTTAGTAAAAGCAAACTCAACCACTGTCATGGAGTTGGATCTGACTCATAGCGACCCCCCGTGGGTTTCCGAGGCTGTATCACTACAGAAGTAGATTGCCCAACCTTCCTTCCAAGGAGTGGCTGGTGGTTTTGAAGCACCAGCATTCTGGTTAGCAGTCAAATGCCTTAGGCACTACACCACCAGAGCTCCCATTTCCTTAGTAAAGACTTTATTTTTTTTCTTCCCAAAGTTTTTCTTGTTAATCTTCTCTCCTTCAGATTGATAGTCTAGATGAGGTTGTGCAAGAAAATTGATGGGTCAAGAGAAGAAAATACAATTTCTGTGTATACTTATTTTCATTAGCTGTTTTATAATGTACATAATATATAATAATATCAATCAGTACATAGTATACATTGTCCTTAGGGTTTTAAGCATATAAGCTCATTTAATATTCATAATGGCCTTGTGAGAGGGATAGATGAGGAAACATAACTAGTCCCCACAGAAGGAGTTGAGTGAGGAAGATTGTCTGACTTCAGCCTCCATGCTCTTTAATAGTACACCATGATGCTTTCCCAAAGTTTTCTTAAAGTACTATTTATGGATGAATGAATATGCATAATTAGTGATCAATATTTACTGGCAGGGCCATGCAGGTGAACGCCTGTGTAGGCCTCAGCCTATTCTTTCTGCTTTGAGAGACTTTGAGTTTGGTGCTCTGATCTGTTTGTTGTGTTCTGGTGTTGAGGTCGAAATGCAGCTCTGAGTAATCACAGCTCTTTGTTTACATTCGTGAGCATGTGTGTTCACATTCTGTAAGTGATTTTCTGGCATCACTTTCAATAAATTTAAGATTACTCTAACAACATTAACTGGCACAAGCGTTAATGAGTGTTCCTTCATAACTAAGTCAAATACCAGGGAATTCTCCACTCTGTTTAATATGCAGCAAATTTTCTGCAAGAGTACAGAGTGTAGCACATTCCTTCCTAAGATGCTTGTTCAGTTTGTTCTCTTTTTTCTCCATCACACAGATAGGTTCATAAGACAAGGAACCTTCATTCAAGGAGAAGGTTAGTTTTGTTTTGTGCTTTTCATCTGAGCATGGCAAGCACCCAGTTGCTTAAACATTCATAACAGACCCAGAGTAATTGAGAAAATAGCATAAGGAAGAAAAACCTTGTTTGAAGTGAGATTCCTTCCTCAAGGTATTTTTGCTCTTGTACTTGACATCTTGTTAATAAAAATATATATGGCCTAGGCTAATTTAGTTCTAGTTTCCATACTTGTGTGATGTAGCAGTGTGATTTAGGCCATCTGTTTAAACATCTTATGATAGATCATTCTTTGCTGCTTTTAGCAGATGAGTCTTTCAAGAAGTAGTTCGTGAAACTTGCTCCTTAATTCCTTATTGATTTACCTTTTTCCTTGTTAAAACCTTCTAGATATCGCAGAACTAATTTTACATTCTATTCTTGACCATGTGCTTGGGTTGGAGCAATGGCTACTGTTGATCATGGAGTTTTAAAAGAGTTTGGTTAAATAACAATATTCACATTTCAATATGACTTTTTTGTTGTTTTAAATCCTGACCTTAGAATTTAAGGAAGCTTGACCAATATGATAGGGAAGAAGTATTAATAATGTATTGGTAATTCACAAGAGTTTCTGATCAATTTATACCTTTAACTGTCCAAACTCTTTGGACCCTCTGAGTAGCTCTGGTGGCACAGTAGTTAAAGCAGTGGTTTGAACCCACCAGTCACTCCATGGAAGAAAGATGAGATAATCACTTTCCATAAAGATTTATAGCCTTAGAAACCTTTTGGGGAATTTCTACTCTGTTTTATAGGGTTGCTATAAGTCAGAATCCAGGCCATGGTAGTGTTTTGTTTTGTTTGGGACCCTCTTAAGCCCTTTGGTTTTTACTATTATTGCTATGTGATATGCCATTGAAGTAACTTTTTTGTTGTTTAACTTTTATGCCATTCCTATTCATATTACTAACTCAGTGGGATAGAATGCTAATAACTTTAAATAGCTCTTTGTTGTCACAGTAACTGATGCTAAAGCTAAATATAAGTCTGTCTTTTGGATTTCATTTTTAAATCATTGCTGGTATTTTCCTTCATTGGTAACTATGGGCCAACGATAAGATTGTAGACAAAATGAGACTTGAAAATTCAGGTTTGATTGAGAACGTGATTTGTCAATTTGCAATGGTGGAAGCCCACATTCATCTATGCCAAGAAGTTTAAAAGTCAAGTACCTGGCCAACCCACTAGAAGAAATCCACATTATGTCCATCCCAAAAAAAATGATCCAACAGAATGTGAAAATTATTGAAAAATATCATTAGTATCACATACAAGTAAAATTTACTGAAGATAATTCAAAAATTGTTACAGCAATTCGTTGATAAGGAATGATAAGGAACTACCAACAATTTAAGCTATATTCAGAAGAGAACATTGAACAAGGAATTTCATTGCTAATGTCAGATAGGTCTTTACTAAAAGCAGAGAAAGATATTTACTTATGTTTTATTGACTAAGGAGCTCTGGTGAAGTAGTGCCTAAGGCATTTGACTGCTAACCAGAAGGCTGGTGGTTCAAACCTTCAAACCCACCAGCCACTGCTCAGAAGGAAGATCGGGCAATCTACTTCTGTAGTGATACTGCCTCAGAAACCCAAGGAGGGGCTGCTATGAGTTGGATCTGACTCGATGGCAGTGAATTTGCTTTTTTGGTTTTATTGACTATGCAAAGGCACATGTGTATATAGATCATAATAAATTATGAATAACATTACAAGGAATGTGAATTCAAGAACAATTAATTGTCCTTGTGCAGAACCTGTACATAGAGCAAGAGGCATTTATTCAAATAAAGCAAGGGGATTCTGCTTAGTTTAAAATCAGTAAAAGTATGTGTTGGTGTTTTATCCATTTACCATATTTATTCAGTCTGTATGCTTAGAAAATATCCCCAAAAGAGGAAGAATGCAACATCAGGGTGGGAAGAAGAGTCATTAACAATCTGTGATATATAGATAAACAAAATTTAAAGACTTATTAACAATTGTTTACAGAAAGCAAAGAAGATTGAAGCACTTACTGATGAAAATCAAAGACCACCACCTTCGGCATAAACATAAAACCAAAATCCTCACAACTGGATCAAAAAAATAACATCCTAATAAATGCAGAAAATATCGATGTCAAGGATTTCATTTTACTTGGATACACAATCAATGCTCATGGAAGCAGCAGAAAAGAAACCAATCAATATATTGCCTTGACCAAATCTGCTGCAAAACACATCTTTAAATTGTTAAATCACACACACAGCCATCGAATCGGCAAAGATAATTACTTTGAGGACTAAGGTACACGTGATTCAAGCCATGGTATTTTCAATCACTCATATGCATTTAAAAGTTGGATAGTGAATAAGGAAGATCAGAGAATAATTTATGCATTTTAACTATGGTGTTGGTGAAGAATATTGAATATACCATGGACTGCCAGAAGGATGAACAAATCTATTTTGGAGGAAGTGGAACTAGAAAGCTCCTTGGACATGAGTTTCTTGGGACTTTACCTCATGTACTTTAGACATATTATCAGGATAAAAGCAGTTCCTGAGGAAGGACATCAGGCATGATAAAGTAGAGGGTCAGTGAAGAAAAGGAAGACCCTCAACGACAGTGGCTGCAACAATGGGCTGAAAAACAGCAATGATTGTGAGGGCGGGGCAGGACTGGACAGTGGTTTGTTTTATTGTCCATGGAATTACTATGAGTCAGAATCAATTCAACAGCATCTACCAATAATGTATATATGTATATGTATGTGTTTACACACACACACACACACACACACACGTGTGTGTGCGCACCACATGTGCATTGTTTAGCATCCATTTTAGCAATGTCCCACTGCATTTAAGTCTATGTTTCCATAGTTTTCTCTTTTTACTTTTTTAAGGGAACAATGAGGTCCTTTTGTTTAGTATTTTCACCTAATATTTTTAAAATCTTAAATCCCTGACTCATGCAGCACTGGACCAAGGGTGGGATGCACACAGGTGAGGCAGAGACCATGGCTCTGGGCAGGGCTCTTGGGCTTTGTCCAGAAGGCAGGTGGGACTGGGTGCATTCTGTTCCTTCCTCTCATCTGTTCCCACCACCTGTGCCTCAACCAGATGCTCCAGTAGCAGCAGCAGCAGCAGCAGCAACTGCAGCAACAAGGACATTGGTTTTAATAAGGTGTTGGCACAGTGCACAATCACATAATGTCCTATTTCATAGAATGTGTTGTAGAGATTAAGTCATGCATAAAAAAAGAATAAAAACAAAAACTGATGGCCATCGAGTCGATTCAACTCATAGCGACCCCTCCTTGGTTTTCCGAGGCAGTGTCTCTAGGGAAGTAGATTGCCCAATTGTCCTTCTGAGGAGTGGCTGGTGGATTTGATAGGCACATATATATTATTATATATTCATTCATCTTTCATTAGTTAAGAATTCATTGCCCACATTGAGACTTTTTAATGTTTCACTCCAAGTAGATCAGTTTTCTGTTTAGCCCTATACTTTGGATGATGCCATCCTGTATTTTTCCTCCCTAAATGACCATTTTTCCCCCTCTTGCACAACTTTGAGGCTGAGTGAGTTTTCTTACTTCTCTTGATCTCTGGAGATGCAAAGTTATTATCTGTCCAGGCTCTCCATACACCCTCATCTTCAAAAAGAAAGTACACTCTATTATTACTAGCAGCTCATTTATTGAATATGTATGAAGTGTCCTAGATGTTGGACAGTCTCGTCAAAGTCTCTTATATAATAATTTGGTGATGACATTGAGTCCCATGTCCTTCCTCCATTCTTGAGCTAGCCACTTTCTGTTCTGAACACAAACAACCTCATCACCCCATGGTCGCTCTCTACTCTCTTAAGTTCCTTAGTTGTTAAAAAACTTAGTTTCTTATGACTTTATCAAATGTCTGTCTTCTCAAAATTCCTACTTTATATTTATGTCTGTGCCTTTCAGGAGCAAATTCTAGCATAATGTTAAAGTGTAACAGAGAATATTAGTTGTATTGTCAATAATGTAACAATAAGAAATGATGCTATATTCAAAAACAATTTAGAAGGCTTGAGTTAAAGAAGACAATCAGGTTTCTTCACTGAAGACCATCCATATGTTCATCAAATGCTGATGAAAATTGTGAATTACTTAAAAGGGAAAAAGTAAAATTTTCTCAAACTTATAAACATTATAAACATTTTAGGACCTTCATTAATGGTACTTAAAAAAATAGTGACCTTCAAACAAGGGAATGCGAGTGAAAGAATATTATTTAAAGAATCAATTTTATATCTCCTCCATAGTACATTACATACTAAATCAAGAAGGGAGTGCATCAGGGTTGTATCCTTTCACCATACTTATTCAATCTGTATGCTGAGCAAATAATCTGAGAAAATGGACTATGTGAAGAAGAATGTGGTATCAGGATTGGAGGAAGAATCATTAACATCCTGTGATACACTGACGACACAACTTTGCTTGCTGAAAGTGAGGATGATTTGAAGCACTTACTGATGAAGATTGAAGAATACAGTCTGGATGTACTGGATTACATCTTAATATAAAGAAAACAAAAATCCTGACAACTGGGTCTATAAGTAGCATCATGATGAATGGAGAAAAGATTGAAGTTGTCAATGCTTCACATTGCTTGGTTCTACAATCGACACCAATGGAAGCAGCAGTCAGACATCAGACAATACATGGCACTGGGCAAATCAGCTGCAAAGGACCTCTTTCAAGTGCTGAGGAGCAAGGATATCTCATTGAGGACTAAGGTGCGCCTGACACAAGCCATGATATTTCCAATCGCCTGGTATGCATGTGAGAGCTGGACAATAAATAAGGAAGACCAAAGAAAAGTTGATGCTTTTGAGTTGTGGTGCTGGTGAAGAATGCTGAAAGTACCATGGACTGCTAAAAGATGTAACAAATCTGTTCTGGAGGAGGTGCAGCCGGAATGCTCCTTGGAAGAGAGAATGGCCAGACTTCGTCTCACCTATTTTGGTCATATTGTCAGAGGGGACTATTTCTTGGAGAAAGAGGTCATGCTTGGTAAGGTGGAGGGTCAATGAAAGAGGGGAAGGCCCTCAACAAGATGGATTGACACAGTGGCTGCAGCAATGAGCTCAAGTATAGCAAGGATTGTGGAGCTGGCACAGGGCCAGGTGGTGTTTTATTCTGCTTTGCATAGGGTCACTATGAGTTGGAGACAACTCGATGGCACCTAACAACAATAACAACAACATACTACACTTTCCTAAAATTGATCTGTTAAACCTCCCCCAATTGATAATCACTCTAATCCACTGATACAAAAGGAAAGCAAATAAATTAACCTACATTTACCAACTTTAATGTCATTATTGGTGAGTTACTCCAAGGTGGAAAAACCTGGAGGACATCAAACAAATTGAAATGGATGTCAGTGCTAAGAAAATAAATGACTTTTATGTCTGGGTAACAGACTCTTTTGCATGTGAGATGATTTTCAATTCTTTGCTTTCAACAAAATTGATGGTGTACCCCATGGAAGTGTCAGCTGATAAATTACTTGCAATAATTTTTGATGATGCAGCATGGTGCTATTTGATACTTTATCTTATAACTTAGATTGATTTCAAAAATTAAAAATTTTATATTCTTGTTTATGTGAATAAGCCCCTCACTTTTTAATTATTAAAGTAAAAAGGTGGAAATAAGTGTAATGCTAAAACCCTGTCTCATTTTAGAAATAGCTGATGATCATCCAAGAGTACAGAACTAATTGGAGAAAAGGAAAAAAAAAACCTCCATTTACCTCATTGAACCCCCAAAACACCCAAAACCATGACCATTAAGTTGGTGGTAATTCATAGAAACTCAAAGCACTGTGAATTGGGAGGTCCAAAGATTGTGGACTAGGCAGGTACACTACTCAGACCCTCTACAACAAAGACTCAGAAAAAACAAGAGAAATAGCTATGGATGACAGTCCTTGATCCAAGAGTTCAAAAAGAGAAGTTAAAGAAGTAGGTCAAATACTTAAGAGAGGAAGACAATTAATGAAAACAGTGGACAAGGAATGATAAACTTCTAACCAGCACAATACAACCATTTTGAATTATTCTAAGCAGCAATCTGATCAGAGCAGGAACCAGATAACCAGCTCCACTTGCACAGGACTACATCAGCACCCACAGTGGTGATCAGATAACCAGACAGGGAGAGCAAAAGACCCTACCCAGCCATACCCACCCACACCTGCTGTTCTACCCACTGGATGAGTGTTACTACCTTCTCTAGCTCTACTGGAGTAATGATAGTGGCCAACACTCTCCCAGCCTGCTTTTCAGCTGCCCTGCATGGTCAGTGATCAAAGAGTCTTACGCATATTCCTACCTGCTACTAAATTCACCTGTAGAAAGCTGGTGAGCACCCCAGTACTGCCAAAGTAGGGAGCAGAGTAATATGCTCACACTGTTGCCTGGATATATTAAAACAGAACAAAACCAAAATCAGGGTGAAACAACCAAAATATAATAAACAAATTAATACAATAACACTACAATGCCTCAGGGAAAACAGACAACTTCAAATCACACAAAAAACAGGACAAGATGGCTGAAACACATGCAAAATATAGGGCCAAAACATTTTCCCAGTGGAAGAAATGTCCATAAAATTATCTGGTAAAGAATTCAAAAGAATTATATTAGATACCTTCAATGGATTGAGAGAAAATTTGAGGAAACCACAGGCAAATTCAAAGAAAACACAGACAAAACTCTAGAAGAATTAAAAAAAAAGAAAAGAAAAAATTCACAAAATAATTGGAAAATTAGACACTATATGAAAACGAATAAAAATCAGAAGATTAATACTAAAATTTCAGAAATAGATAATGCATTAGGAGGATAAGGAAATAGAATTGAAATAATAGAGCACAAAAATCAACAAGACTGAAAACATTCTTTCAACACTAACCTATTACAAAGTAAATCAGAAAAAGATTGAAAAAAATTAAAGGAAGCCTAAGAAGCATTCGGGACACCATCAAGATGAATAACATATGTGGGATTAGAATTCCAGAACCAAATGAAACAAAACAAAAAACCTACTGCCATCGGGTCAATTCCAAATCATATTGACCATTTTAGGATAGAGTAGAACTGCCCCATAGGGTTTCCAAGGCTGTAAATCTTTACAGAAGCAGACTGACTCATCTTTCTTCCATGGAGTAGCTGCTGAGTTCAAACTGCTGACCCTTTGGTGAGCAGCTGGATGCTTTAACCACTATGCGTATGTACATACATATACATAAACATAGAAAGCTCTGGTAGGAAACCCAAGGTGAGGTCGCTATGAGTCTAGTTGACTCAATGGCAATGGGTTTGGTTTTGGTTTTTATACAGAGAGAGAGAGAGAGAGAGAGACTGTCCCTGGGTGGTACAAGCAGTTAAGTGCTCAATTATGAGCCTAAAGGTTTGAAGTTTGAACCCACACAGAGACACCAGGAAAACAGGCCTGGTGATCTGCTTCTAAAAGTTTGTAGCCTTGAAAACTCACTGCAGAAGCCTCACTCTGAATATCTGGAATCACCATGTATTGGAACTGATTTGAGGACAATTAATAACAAAATCATCAGTTAGTAAAAATATACAGATTAGATAACTAGTATTAGCTTTGTGATTCAACAGTTACTAAAATTTATTGAGGAGCTCTGTGCCAGGCACAATTCTAGGCCCTAGACCATCCAGAAAAGAAAAACCAATTGACAGAGATACAGAAGATAATCCTGGAACCCTGAGCTTTGAAAGAACTATACAGAAGTGGATTAGGCACCAACTAATGGAAAAACCTGAACGAAAACAGTGAGTACAGAGATGGTCAGAGCTGTGGACTGTCAGCTACTCTGATGAGACCTATAGCCTGAATATTTCCAAATGGTGTTGGGACCAGAGAATTGACCTAAAGTTCAGTCCCGATCACCAAGAGCTGCAAGGATGCAAGGACAACTGCTCTGGTGGCCTATGACTAGGAAGGGAAACAGCAAGGAGGGAGATAGCATGAGCTGTGGACTTTCTGCTGTCCAGAGGCACAGCCATTTTGAATGTTTACAAGCGGCGGCCATTTTGGATATTTAAAGTGACTGAGGGCACAGTCATTTTGAATGTTTACAAGTGGTGGCCATTTTGGATATTTAAAGTAACCAAGGGTGCAGCCATTTTGAATGTTTACAAGTGTCAAAAGAACTAATAGATTTGTCCTGGAGGAAGTGCAGCTGAGATGCTCCTTGGAAGCTAGAATGGCCAGACTTCGTCTCACCTACTTTGAACGTGGTATCAGAGGGGACCATTCCCTGGAGAAAGGTGTTATGTTTGGTAAGGTGAAGGGCTGACGAAAGAGGGGAAGGCCTTCGACAAGATGGATTGACACGGTGGCTGCAACAATGGGCTCAAATATACCAAGGATCATGGAGCTGGTGCGGGATCGGGCGGTTTTTCATTCTGCTGTGCATGGGGTTGCTGTGAGTCGGAAGCAACTTGACGGCACTTAACAACAACAACAACAGACCATCCAGCAACAACAAAACGACACAAACCCCTGTCCTTTTGGACGTTCTAAAAATGGATCAGACAATAGACACACATATAAGTAAAATATTCTAGATATAGTTGGTTATTTGTTCTATACACAAATAAAGGTAGATAGGGAGAGCTGGAAGAGGTGATCAGGAAGATTGCAAATAAAAATGAAAAGTATAGGGAAAGCCTTGGTGAGAAGCTGATAATTGAGTTAAGATATTAAGGAGATAAAGGAGTGAGCCATGAAAGGTTTCTGGGAGAAGAAAAAGCAAGGACAATATCTCCTCAGGTGAGATCACACCAATTATTTTAAAAAAATAATGTAAGTTTGAGTGGAGTGGAGCAAGCTATGAGAACAAGTACAGGATTTGAGGTCAGAGAGAGAGGAGGTTAACTAGCACGGGCCATGAAGACTATGGAAAGGACATTGATATTTTTCTAACTTGGAAGTCATTTGGAGAATTTCAAACAGAGGAGTATATACACTGCAAGTCACAACTGAGTGGTGTTGTAACTAAATTTATCTTCAAATCTGGGCTCTTTTAACCTAACACTCTCTCCATATATTCTTTATTCTCTATATCTATTTTTCTTTCTCTGTATTCCTATCTCCCACATTTTTCTGTTTGTCCCCACCTTTTCTCCATTTCCCTTTATTTTCTTTGGTCTGTTTGTATGTAACTAATAATCATTTTTTTAAAATTGTTGTATTTCCTAAAGATTTTTTGTCCTATCTCTCTAAATTAAATAGCTGATAATATCAATCCAACCAAATTATAATAGTGAAAGAAAAAAAAAAGTCTATTTAAAATCATAACTAGGTAGTGTATCTTCATCACCTATGGGAGTGTTAGAATTTCCTTACTTTTTGTTTAGCATAAAAACTTCTTTTGGTATGCAAGATGGAAAATTGAGTTCATAGCTTGATTGGAAACAAAGAATCAACTAATAAACTGCTCTAATAGAGATATTTACTGAGATTTGGAGATAAAGGAGACTAGAGAAAGATAGGAAGGGATACAAAGAGTAAAACAAGACAGAAAAAGAAAACAGATTGACACATCATTGACACATCACTGAGTGTCATGGAAAAGGAGGGTACTGCTGATAAACATCAGTCACTAATAAATTTCTGACATTGGAGTGGAAGGAAAGTAGCCGAAAGATGTTTAGGGACATGAATGCCTGCTACACATTTCCTATGTGAATGATCTCTTAGGGAATCAACTTAAAGGGGATATGTTCTAGGTTGATGTGTGATGTAAAGCAGAAAATATCCATGGGAGTAAGATACAAGTGAGATCAGGGTTCCAAATTATATGTGAACATTTTAATTAAAAATTAATAAAATAATCTGGAGGAATTTGTTGAAATGTGGAAGAAGACAGCAAACTTCCACTGAATGAGGCCTGGGAGTAAGTGAGTTCAATTTTATGAAAAATCTCAAAGGACAGGGTGACTTATGATGACATCTGGGCTATACAGACATCCAAAGTAATACTTGCTCTTCAATCTCTTTTACTGGACAAGCAGAACTAAAATGGGGTTGGTGCTCAGAGAGTAAGGCATTCCGGAAACTTGATTAGGGTTCATTGCATTGGATAGAGCTGAGGAATGTGATAATAAGGGATGATAGAACTAGCAGATGCCAAAATAAAAGCCAGACAAGTATTAAAACAAATTGTCAATTAGAAGTAACAAGGAAAAGAT
>NW_006921698.1:3001190-3004923 GCF_000298275.1 Orycteropus afer afer | reverse complement strand
AAAGGACCAGTCCCTGGAGAAGGATATCATGTTTGGTAAAGTAGAGGGTCAGTGAAAAAGGGGAAGACCCTTAACAAAATGTACTGATACATTGGCTGCCACGATGGACTCAAGCATAGCACAGATTGTGAGGCTGGTACAGGACTGGGCAGCGTTTTGTTTTGTTGTACATAGCGTTACTCTTCTGTAGTGATACTGCCTTGGAAACCCAAGGAGGAGTCACTATGAGTCAGATCTGACTCGATGGCAGTGAGTTTGGTTTCAAATGTTATTATATAGAGATCATTAAATAAAATTACATATTTCAGAACTAGCTAGCATAGTGCTGAGGAAATAGTAATTAAATAATAAGTAAATGTTAGTTTCTTCTTTTATTGAGATTTTACTCTAAGCTTGACCTTCCCTTCATCCTTTTTCTAATGCCTTCCTATCTCTATTAGCACTTATGTCATTGTATAATAATAATATTATTTCTACCAAGGAGAGTGTATGTTCCTTGGAGGCATAATTTGAGTCCTATTCTCCTTTGCATCCATAGCTTTGGGATGTTGTTGTTGTTATGTGCCGTCCAGTCGGCCCTGACTCATAGCGACCCCTCCTTGAGTTTCCGAGGCAGTGTCACTGGAGAAGTAGATTGCTCAACCTTCCTTCCGATGAGTGGCTGGTGGGTTTGAACCGCCAGCCTTCTGGTTAGCGGTCAGTGCCTTAGGCACTAGGTGACCCATAATAAGTGCCTACTATTTCTTTCTGACTAAATGAATGAGTAAATAATAAAACATCAGACACTTGCTGTCTGACTCAGCAATTCCCACCTAGTTTCCAGCAATAAAATAATAATAATGAAATACTAAGTGGAGAACAAAACAAAACACAATTCAGCCATCTAAAAGTATATATACACCATACTTCTTGGACAGTAGTGCCTACCATGTAAATGCAAGATTTCTATCCATTAATTGTTTTGTAAATAGGAGAAACCTTAATTTTTATTAATATTACTTGCAGGTTGCTGAACTTAAATAACAAGCTATTTTCTCAATTTTATAAAGTAAATAAGAACTGCCAAGGAAGTATTGACTGAGATATGGGCCATATGTTATATTTTTCCTATTTTGGACACTTCTATTTTTCATAAAATATCCCTGTTAAAAATTTTTTTGTTTTTCTTTATTTTCTTGAAAAATTTAAAATATATCAAATGTAAATGTTGGTTTTCTTTTATTGAGACTTCACCTCATCTTCTCTGTGTCCTCCCTACTTGTCAAATTATTTCTGTATTCTCACAAAGAGATGTTTGGCATCTTTATATGTGTTCAGTTTTGGATTCAGGCTGTCGCTCCCTAACTGTGTTCTTGTAAGACTGCTATTTCACTAAAATAGAATAATGGTGATATGTCTTAATGTGCAATGAAATATATAATGTTAATTTTAACCTATAGCTACTACCACTCATTCTTTACAGTATGAAAGAATAAGTTGCAAACCTGTATTAATAGAAATATTAAAAATTCTGCTTAAATATTTTTCTTGATTTTCAAGATGTGACCTGTATGTGTACAATATCATTGTATTTTATGTGCAAAAACATATGCCTTCACAATTAAATATGTCAAAATTGATCATGTTTTAAAAGTGGTCTGCTTGCATAAGTTTAAGAATTATGTCTATTTATTATAAGTATGCCTTAATTTAAAAAATGTTTCTCTACTTCATGATTTTATACCATTTATTTCTCATATTTCCCTTTCCATTTCATTAACGTGTGCTCCCTTTCCTGCTTCTCTTT
Organism: Orycteropus afer afer; assembly: GCF_000298275.1. NCBI lineage: Eukaryota > Metazoa > Chordata > Mammalia > Tubulidentata > Orycteropodidae > Orycteropus > Orycteropus afer. The sequence goes on along the minus strand of NW_006921698.1, from coordinate 3,003,137 downwards.
AAGAATAAAATGGCATGACAAAATAGAAATGATGTCATCTTCCAAACACGGGATGAGATGGAGGTCATGTGGGTTATGGTGCTGGAGGAATGAGAAAGACTAGCTCAGGATGAAGAAAATGTGATGACAGTGCTAAGGGGTGGCTCTGGCATGTTATATCCACTTGTCTTCTAAGAACTACAATAATCTCTTCTCTCTCAAGAAATCCAAAATAATAATAATAATGACAATATATATAAGGGAATCCCACCCTACTCTATGAACTAGGTATTGTTATTTTCCCTACTTTTCCAGGTAGCACTAACTCGAAGTGGACCCGAGTAGTAATTGGAAATGACAAAAATTAAACCCAGGTATTCTGTCTCTGGAGCCTTTGCACTTAAGCCTCTTCATGAAGACTAAACTCGATAAGTTTTTATTCCATAAAGACTACTGCAATCCTCAGCAGTCTTCTCCCTGTTTTTCTAGAGCTTCTTTGCTTGTATTTTGCTCTGAAATATTCATTTAGCAATGAAATTGATATTTACCCATTTCTACTTTGCTGTTTGAAACTTTGCACTCTTATTGTTGAATTTTCTTTATCCCCTGTTAGTATTTTTAAACACACACACACACACACACATATAATTCTAAAATTCATATGGAAAGGCTACAGACCCAGAATAATTAGCAAAATACTGTAGAGTAACAGAGCTGGAGACTGGCACTACTTGAATTCAAGACTGGCCATAAATCTGCAGTATTCAATATAGGGTGGTAACTCCTCTAAAATATAGTGTAAGATGTGGAAAGAGGAATATATTTCACTTTTTTTTTTTTTTTTTTTACTTTGTACTGTTATTCCATCTTATATGTCTTTCTTTTCTTAAAATGAATTCATCATTTTGTACTCTGCTACTCCTTGCATAATATATATCATATTCGTCCCTTAGTGTATTTATTTATACATTTATCTATTTAACAAGTTTTTTCTTTTATTCTTTAATATGTATATGGCACTGAGTTAGCATACAGGATAGGATATACACACATATATAGTACTGTCTGCCATCCCTGGGGAATTCTACATTTGTTTCTTTGCTTAAATGTTACTCTTTTCCCACGTTGGTAAGTCATGCAGACTCAGTATTCCCTGTTTTAAAGGCTTTCATTATATTTTGTTCAAGATAGTCCTGCCTACAGGCATCGGATTGATAGTGGAGAATCTTCCGTTACCCAGATTCAGTTCTTTGGACCAACACTCTGCCAGGCATTTAATTCCCAAGGGATCTCTTGGTATATTATTGAGACCCCCAGTGTTTTCATTTAATTCATGAGGCTTCCACCAGAATTTACAGGTTTTTCATTCTTTCCTGTGACCTTTCTTCTTAATTCACTTAGGCACCTTAATACACCTTGAAATTAAAAGGAAGGGATGGTCCTGCTCAGGCATTTCCTTGACAGTTTTGCAATCCTCATTCCTAGGGAAATATATTCTTGTCAGGCCCAGAGATATTAAGTAACTTATCCATTCCATAATAATTGGAATGAGCCTTAGATGTCCCCTAGTTCAGCTTCCTACACCTGGTAGCAACACTTCTTACCAATTAGGTGTAGTACCTGATGGCACAGTGGTTAAGTGCTTGGCTGCTGACCAAACCAAGTTGGTTTGGACCATCAATCACTCCACAAGAGAAAGATGTGAGTCTACCTCCATAAAGATTACAACTTTGGAAACCCTATAGGGCATTTTTACTCAGTTCTATGTTGTTGTTATTTGCCGTTGAGTCAGACCTGGCTCATAGTGACCCCTCCTTGGGTTTCTGAGATGGTATCACTACGGAAGTAGAGCCTATATGAGTAGAAATCAACTCAATGGCAACAAATTTTGGTTTTAGTACCTGTTAGTTGTATAGTACCTGTTCTACCTGTTCTAATACATGAATTTATTGAAATAAAGAGAGTTTT
>NW_006921698.1:2999223-3000480 GCF_000298275.1 Orycteropus afer afer | reverse complement strand
CAGCAATCAGGAGCTCCTCAGTTGCTCATAGAAAATCCCACCTTGGAGTTTACAAAGACTTATGGGTAGAAAAGCCACACTAAGTAATTTACTACACTGCACATATATTGAAGCAGGTGACTACATCTCTCAGTGCACGCTTTGAAAGCCACTATTTATTATTATTATTATTTTGCTAATGTATACATACAGAGATGATGATGTCAGAACTTGGTGTGAAATGACTGGATCTAGAACTTGAGGAAGACAAAGTTTTGGCTAGCTGTCAAGGGGAAGAAACTCTGAAAAACTATACTCATCAATTTCTGGAAGCAGGGACTATCAGGCATTGCTTTTCCACAACTGGTGGTCAATATATATATTTGTAAAATAAATGGGGAAAAAGTAAGTGTAAAGTCAAATTACCGAGTACTGTGAGTATCGAGTTAAATTTTCTGTAGAATGAAGCCATATGGAAGCACAGTGTTATAGGTAAGCTGGGAGAGACCTGACCTCTGACCTCAAGTCAAAGCCCAGCTCCATCAGTCATTAGCTATATGTGACTTTAAGGAGCTCTGGTAGTGCAGTGCCAAAGGCATTTGACTGCTAACCAGAAGGTTCGTTGTTCAAATCTACCAACCACTCCATGGAAGGAATATGGGGTAATCTACTTCCATAAAGATTGACCAGCTTGGAAACCCAATGGGGGTTGTTGTGAGTTGGAATGGACTTGATAGCAGTGGGTTATATGTGACTTTGAGCAAAAGACTTGATGTCATGTTTTTCCAGTTTCCTCAACTACAAAATATAGATAATAATGACAACTACTTCATATGGTTGTTATAGGTATTAAATGAGTTAATATTTATAAAGCTCTTAAAAAATCACCTTCACATGTAGTAAAACTATATATATGCTATTATGGTCACTGTGAATCAAAATCAACTGGACAGCAATAGGTTTATTATTCTCTTAAATGTTGTTGGGTGGTGCAGTTTGCACTTGACTACTAACAAAAATTTGGCTGTACCAACCCACCCAGAGGGTCTGCTGAAGACAGGCCTGGCAATCCAGAAAACCCCACGGAGAAATTCTACTCTAACTCATGGTGTCACCATGAATTGATTTTGACTTTTTTATTTTTTTAATCTTTAATTCTCTTAAACAAGAAGGTGCAAATAAAGATAGGATGTTAATGACATTTAAGTGAATTTTTAATTAGATAATGAGTTATATTAACGTTTTGTAGAAATATTTGTGTTCATATTTGAAATAAGA
>NW_006921698.1:2996782-2998288 GCF_000298275.1 Orycteropus afer afer | reverse complement strand
GAGAGAGATATTATGAGAGACAGAAAAAAATGGAGATGGACTGTTGAAAGGATAATGTGCTAGTTTCATAGGACTGCTGTAACAAATTACCATAAATAGTTAACATGAAACAACAGATTTTTTTTTTTTTTGTCGCTTAGTTTTGGAGGCTAGAGTTCTGAATTTAGAAAGTGGGTAGGCCCATGCTCTCTCAAAAAGTTATACTTGAGCATCTTTTCTTATCTCTCCCATTTCTGGTAGCTCCAAGTGTTCTTGGTTTCTGGTGCCATACAGCCATCTCTACCTCCATAAGGATATCAGTTATAAAGAAATTAGGCTGCACCTTAATGACTTCATCTTAACCACTTTCACCTGAAAAGATTCTATTTCCAAGTAAAGTCACGTTCACAGGTAGTAGGGGTTAGGACTTTAACATGTATTTCAGGGGGACATAATTTAACCCATAACAGAAGGGGGCAGAGAGAAAGCAAGACAGAGAAAGATGGAGAGAGGCAAAGAAGATGACAAGGAAGCTGTGGTACTGCCATGGGAAAGATTGTGTGTTGAGGAGCTTCAGGTGGTGCTCTGAAAGCCCAGGAGCCTTCTCAGAGACAGCAAGGATGCAAGAGGAAGCAAAGGAGACTACTAGGCTATTAGGTCAATTTGAGCTTTTGTGAATTACATGGATGAACTTCTCTGAATTGTTTATGAAAAGATGGCCATATGGGGGTAAGCAAAATGGTGGAATAAGCTACACTGAAACAAAGCAATGAGAAACCAGGTGAAACCAATATAGAAAACAATCCTGAACCCTGAGTTTGGAAGGCAAGGATAAAGAAGTGGATTAAGCACAAACTGGTAGATGAACCTGAATGAAAACAATGGGAAACGAGACAAAAGGGGCTGCAGACTATTAGGTGACCTGAGGGCACAGCCATTTAAGAATTGTATAGGCAAGGATTGCATTGGTGCCTGACAACACCAATAGTAAAACAGGGAAGAAGGAGACAAACAGAGCTGTGGATTGCCAGCTGTCTTCCTGAGGGTGCAGCATTTTGAGTATTCTTAAGCAAAAGGCATGATCATTTTTAAAATATCCAAGTGGTGTTCTTAACTGGATGGTAACATAGGAGTGGGGTCTGCTTGGGAGGACAGCATGGGCAGCCTCAGTGGAGGCTGATGATTGGAAAGGTACAATATTCCCCTTCTTATTCTTATACCCTACACCCTGTTGCTGAACAAAGAGGTGACCATCCTCTGTCCCCAGCCACCTCCTTGACCAGCAGGAATTGCCCTGACAGACATGGTGTGGCATGCTGTTCATATCTTCTACTCGTTTTTTAATTGGATTGTTTATCTTTTTTTTTTTTTTTTTGAGCAGTTTTCTATAAATTTTAGAGACAAATCCTTTGTCTGATATGTCATTGCCAAATATTTTTCCCCATTTTGTAAGTTCTCTTTCTACTCTTTTGGAGAAGTCTTATGAGGCACATAATAATTTAATTTTTAGAAGGTCCCAATCATCTA
>NW_006921698.1:2993208-2996152 GCF_000298275.1 Orycteropus afer afer | reverse complement strand
TTTTTTTTTTTTTTCCAGCACACATGGAACATTTTCCAAGATAGACCACATGCAAGGTCACAAAGCAAGCCTCAGCAAATTTCAAAACATTGAGATACTGCAAAAAATTTGCTCAGATCACAATGATACAGAATTAGAAATCAACACTAAGAAGACCAATGGAAAAAGAGCAAATATGTGGAAACTGAATAACATCCTCCTCAAAAATGACTAGGTAATAGGAGAAAAAAAATGAACTTAAAAATTCTTTGAATCAAATGAGAATGAAAGCACAACATACCAAATTTGGGGGACACAGTAAAAGTGGTAATCAGAGGGCAATTTATATCAATAGATGGACACATCAAAAAAGAAGAAATCAACACACTAACCCAACAGCTCCAGCAATTAGGAAAAAGAGTAGAAAAAAAGCCAACAGTCACTAGAACAAGAAAGATTTGAGCAGAAATAAATGAAACAGAAATTAGAAAGACAACAGAAAAAATCAATAAGACTAGAAGTTGGTTCTTTGAAAAGATTAATAAAATCAACAGGCCACTGGCAAACTTAACAAAGTAAAAGAAGGAGAAGAAGCAAATAACATGAATAGGAAATGAAAGGGGTGATGTCACAACAGCACCAACGGAAATAAAAAGAATATCAGGGTACTATGAGTTCTTCATAGTGTCCTGATATTATTCTTTTTACTTCCATTGGTTCTGTTGTGATGTCACCCCTTTCATTTCTTATCATGTTATTTGCATAGTGCCTAAGGCATTTGACTGCTAACCAGAAGGGTGGTGGTTCAAACCAACCGACCACTCCTCAGAAGGAAGATTGGGCAATCTGCTCTGTAGTGATACCACCTCAGAAACACAAGGAAGGGTTGCTATGAGTTGGATCTGACTTGATGGGAGTGAGTCAGTGAGTATGAAGAACTGTACTCCAACAAATGTGAAAGCCTAGATGAAATGCACATATTTCTAGAAACACACTACTTACCTAAACTAACACAGACTGAGGTAGAAAATTTGAACAGACTCATAAGAAAAGAACAGGTCATAAAAATTTACCAACAAAAAAAGTCCTGGCCCAGATGGTTTCACTGGAGAATTCTACCAATCATTCCAAGCTGACACCAATTCTACTGAAACTATTCCAGAGCAAAAAAAAAAGGATGGAATCCTCCCAAATTCATTTTATGAAGCAAGTGTAACCCTGATACCAAAACCAGGCAAAGACACCACTAGGAAGAAAACTAAAGACTAATATCCCTCATGAATATAGATGCAAAAATCTTCAACAATATCCTTGCCAATAGATTCCAACAGTATATCATCATGACCAAGTGGAATTCACACCAGGTATGAAAGGATGGTTCAGCATTAGAAAAACAATCAATGTTTTTACACCACAGAAGAAAGAACAGGAAGAGAATGACATGACCATGTCAATAGATGCGGAAAAGGCATTTGATGAAATCCAACACACATTCCTGATTAAAAAAAAAAAAAAAAAAAACTCTCAGAAAAATAGGAGTAGAAGGGCAATTCCTCAACATAATAAAGGACATATTTGCAATACAGCTAACATTATTCTCAATGAAAATAAAACCATTTCCCTAGCAAATAGGATTCAGACAAGAATGCCCTCTATCCTTACTTCTATTCAACAATACGTTGGAAGTCCTAGGCAGGGAAAGAAGCAAGAAAGTGAAATCCAAGGCATCCAAATTGGTCAGGAAGAAATAAAACTATCCCTATTTGGAGATAATATGATCCTATTCATAGAAAACCAAAGATACTCAACAAGAAATCTACTGGAACTAATTGAAAGATTTAGCATAGTGCAGGATAAAAGATCAACAAACAAAATTCAGCTGTATTACTCTACATCAGCAAATAGGTCTCTGAAAAGGAAATAAGGAAATCAATACCATTTATAATGTTGTTTGTTGTTGTTATGTGCTGTCGAGTCAGACCAACTCATAGTGACCCCTCTTTGGGTTTCCGAGACAGTATCACTATGGAAGTTGATTGCCTCATCTTCCTTCTGAGGAGTGGCTGGTGGGTTTGAACGTCCAGCCTTCTAGTTAGCAGTCAAGTGCCTTAGGCACTATGCTACCAGAGCTAGCTACCAAAAATTTAAAATACTCAGGAGTATATCTTAGCAGGAGTGAAAAAGACCTATACAAAGAAAACCACAAAGCAGTACTTCAAGAAACTATAACAGATCTTCACAAATGAAAGAACATACCATGTTCATGGATAGTAAGACTGAATGTTGTGAAAATGTCAATACTCCCAAAGCAATCTACATATTCAATGCAATCCCAATCCAGATTCCATCACCCTTCTTTAAAGACATGGAAAAAGTTGTCACTAGTTTTATATGAAAAGGAAAGAGACCTCAGATAAGCAAAGCACTACTGAAGCTCTCACACTCCCATATCTCAAAACCTACTACACAGTCACAGTTGTCACAACAGCCTCATATTGGTTCAATGACAGACACATCAACCACAGGAACAGAATTGAGAACCCAGAAATAGATCCATAGACCTATGGTCAGCTGATCTTTGACAAAGGGACAAAATCTATTCAATAGGGAGAACATACTCTCTTTCACAAATGGTGCTGGCAAAAGTAGATGTCCATTTGAAGAAACAAGATCCATACTTCACACCATACACAAAAACTCCAGATGGAGCAAAGATTTAAATGTGAAACTTAAGACTGTAAAGTTCATCCAAGAAAAAATAGGGCAAACTTAATCAAAAACCAAAACCAAACACACTGCCATCGAGTTGGATCCTGGGTCAAACTTAATGACCATAATTTAAGGAATAGGAGAGCTGGTAGCATAGTGCCTAAGGCACTTGACTGCTAACCAGAAGGCTGGCAGTTCAAACCTACCACCCACTCCAAGGAGGGGTCTCTATGAGTCAGGACCGACTCGATGGCAT
>NW_006921698.1:2992091-2992748 GCF_000298275.1 Orycteropus afer afer | reverse complement strand
TAGTATTTTAAAATCTGGTTTAAAATAATGGAATTAAAACACACATAAATCACAATGACAAGGGTGGTGAAGGAGACTACAGCAGGCAAAACATTGGAAGATGAACAACAGCTGGTCAGCAGGGAGGAACAACAATAAAAAAGATGGTAAAGCATTGTTAAAACATGGTAGACTAGTAATTTACATGCAGAATCCCTGATTCCTACTATGAAAGGCTTATGACCTTGTAGCATCAGAAATCTCTGGAAATGAAGGTTGAGATGAGGCTAGAAAAGTGGGATAATCGTTTAATATCTGTTTAAGGAGCAATTAGACACTGATTTTCCCTCTTCAACTGTATATTTGAGTGATCAACTCTCTCATATTCTGACCTTAAGATGAAGGTTTTATATTATGGGAATGGTCAAAGAGAGGATCTCTGCAAATATGAGGATAGTTCTTTATTAAAGTAGAGTGATTACATGAACAATAACATACTGAAATTTGAGACCACAGTTCTCTTCCCTAATCTCCAGGTGTGAACATTAAAGATGCTTTCCAGGGAATCTAAGAATTAGGAAACAAACAAACAAACACTGAATCATAGGTCTGCACACAAATGACCTAATAGATCATCATATAAGGAAGATCTCAGTTAACAAATCTCCCCATTGGCAT
>NW_006921698.1:2976358-2986936 GCF_000298275.1 Orycteropus afer afer | reverse complement strand
AATACCTTGAAGGGTTGGGAGAATGTTCTTCAGGAGGCTGTATATGCTCTAAACCAGTGTCCAATATATGGTTCTGTTTCTCCAATAGCCAGGATTCACGGGTCCAGGAACCAAGGGGTGGAAACAGGAGTGGTACCACTCACTATTACCCCTAGTGACCCACTCAAAAAATTTTTGCTTCCTGTCATGAATAGCTGGAGGCCTGGCACCAGTGAAGTAGTACTTAGCTGCCCACCTACATTCCCTTTGAAATGCAAACACTGGGAGAGGTACATAGAGAGCCAAGCATTGTATTAATTACACTATTTGTTTAAATAAGTAAAATGAAAGGGTCTATTGAATTTACCTGTAAATCTGAGATTGCCAATAGCAAATTGATATGTAAAAATTAGCTGCAAAATATTAATTCATATCTTGAAGTCATTTTTCTTCTGTTCCCTAGGATCAGTTTAATGGCAAAGGCCATTTTTGTTTATTCTGTCTTCATCATTGCACACCATTATGATAAGAGACCAATGAAGCAAAATACTGTTTTGGCAGTGTATATAACACATGGACACACAGAGCCCACATTTTCAATTGCCTTTTCACGAGATGTCATCATGTATACCTTTAATCAAAATGTCGTATCACTGAAAAATAGTGGCTTGTTTGTTTGCTACAACTGAGACAGTAACTCATTTGCCATGGAGTTTTGACCATCTTATAGAAGTGTTGAAGATTAGTATGGACATAAATATAAGAACCAAATACATAAGACAGAAGGAAAATTGATTTAAAATAATTAAGACAATGGTCACAATAATGTAAATGAGATTATTTGAATTAACATTTATTGATTATTGTAATATACATGGGGAAGAACCTGTGGATGGATGTGATTAAGTGAGTACCTGACTACCAGCTGAAAAGTTGGTAGTTAAAATTCATGCAGAGATATCTTGGGAGACAAGCCAGTGATCTGTTTCCAAAAGGTCAATAGGCTTGAAAACCCTCTGGGACAGTTCTACTCTGCACAAAGGGTATCTCTATGAGGAGCCATCAACTCGATGGTAACTAACAACAACAATATGTTGTTGTTATGTGACATTGAATCAGACCCAACTCATAGCGACTCCTCCTTGGGTTGCTGAGGCGATATCACTACAGAAGTAGATTGCCCAACCTTCCTTCCGAGGAGTAGCTGGTGGGTTTGAACTGCCAGCCTTCTGGTCAGCAGTCTCCACTACCAGAGTTCCTCACAACAATGACAACAATATATATGACAAAGGCTGGAGGCCCAGAAACAGGACTTCAAAGACCTAAGGAGTTCTGGTAGGGAAAATATGAATATAAATACATTTCCAATTAACATGATAAAGGCCATAATGTAGGAATTTATTATTATAAGACATCATTTGGACAGAGGACCGGTGCAGTTCACTATGACTGTTTGGATCAGGGAAAAATTTTAGAGGAATAGAACTAAAATTGGGAATTTGAAAGATGAATTAGAGAATTCAAGGAAGAAAGAACATTCCAAAGGGTAAAGAAGGGCACATTTAAAATATGTGAAGAAGAATATTTGATTAGGGAGCTTTTGACAGTCTATGAATGCAGTAATTATTGCAGGAATTCATAGTGGGAAGGAAGCTATTTAAGTTTCAGTGACCAGATAGAGGTACATTTATGTAAGAAGGATGTGTGAAGTTGGGTACATAGGGACTTAATTCCAGAGGATACATAACTTGCCAGAAAAGACATTGTTTTGGGGTAAATGGAAGAAATATCAAATTAAAATTAGTGGCTCTACATTTTCTTCTTTACTGTAATATGTTCATTCACTAACAAAGTTCATTAGAATTCTGAAAACAGATTTCTTGAGCAGGGTGGAGTGGCCCTGTGAAGAAAGCTTGAGGCAGAATGAGGATGGTGGGTGCTTATCTGAGAGGTACCAAGTGTAATCTAATCTAAGGTACAGATTTAGCATTGTTATAATTACTTCATATACTGCTCCTCTCCAGACAGAGTAAGTTTCCTCAGAGTTGAGTTATACCTGTTATAAGGAAAAATTAAAATAGCATTTTAATCTGGGTTTCAAACTGGTTTGAATTGGTTCCTTCATGGCCGATGCAGCAAAATCAGAACAGACTCAAATTTATAAGATGTGAGTATATAAGAATGATAACCAGACATGAAATATAACAATTAAATCCCTGGAAAGTGAGACTTGGAAGAGGCATAGTGAGCCCTTTTAGGAGCTTGATGCAGGAGAGTGGATTATTTCCAAGACTGTGGAGAGTGACATACTTTCAAAGTTTTGGCTGCCACCTTTGAACTGGGCACTGTTTCTGATTATGCTGGTCAAGAAATTTGGTTGCTATGTGATGCACCTCTTTCCTCATTTTCTAAAAGGGAGATTAAGTTTCTAACAGGGCATTGACTTATAAATTTTCCCATTCCACTTTCACTGCAGTATATTCACATTTTATAAATTTGGATCCATTCTGGTGTCACTTCATTTGGCTGTGACTGAACCAGTAAGAACCAGTTTGAAGCCCTGTTTGAAATATTCAACATTACAAAATGAAGTGATTCTGAAAGCCCATCTCCTGGATTGGGCACCCAGTGTTTGGTGAGTAGAATTTGAAAGCCCTCCATCTCAGCAAACTTATCTAGGCCATCCTTCCTCCAATTGACCCATTTTCCAAAATCAGACACATGCACCTCTTTATACTCCATGAATAAAATTTCCTAATCTCAGCTGATTCAGCTGAATGTTAGGAGGAAGGCTTCTGATTGAGATAACTGGCAATAGAGTATGAATAATTAAGGGACACCACTTTCCTTGCAGGCACTGCTTTTCAGGAGGGTTGGCTAAACACTTACTAATTGGTGAATCAGGAAAGAACAGGAGCAATTTAACACACTGCTTCAATTTCCACTTTCTTTTCTGAGTAATGTATTTTTATCTAAAACCTTCCAGTTATGTATAGTCTAAAATATGTAATATGTCTATATTCATTTCGTTAATTCATTTCCAACCCATGGTTTCCATGATTTCTTTTCAATTATTTCCTTTTCTCTCCACTACCCACATCATGCTCCTTTTCATTTTCAATTTGCACCTTTTCACCCACAGGATATAGAGACAAGCACACTTGATGGTCCCTTTTCCTTCCTTCACTTTGACAAAGTGTGGTGCTTCTTAAATCTCTCTGATAATGTGGTTACTCTTTATTATGATGATTGTTATTTTTCTGAAACTTCACTAACTTAACACATTCTTGTAACCCAATATAAAGATACTGAACATACCCAGCAGAATGTCATACCTCTTGAAAAATGTTTCTTGCCAAAAATAGTATCTATCCTCCTGTTATTTTGGTGAAATCATTTGTGTTTTTGTCAGATATTTGAGTGACAAGGCTGGAACACTGAATGGGTCCAAGGTGTTTCAAGGACTGAAACGTTTAGAGAAAAAGATTGCTGCTAGCTAAAAATCTATACCTAAAAGAAGGTGATGTAAAAAATTTGATAGAAATCCCATTATTTTGAAAAATGAAGTTCCAACATGACTTGTATATGTAGAAACAAAAACAAAAAACTATTATTTGAATATTTATTGAAATGGTGATTTGGGGCCAGATACTTTAATTTAGGGTGATCTGATTTGTCAAATAATGAAGACATTGTTCCTAAAGAGGATCCATTATATTATACTAGACTCTGGTAGCATAGTAGCTAAGGCACTTGACTGCTAACCAGAAGGCTGGCGGTTCAAACCCACCAGCCACTCCTCGGAAGGAAGGTTGGGCAATCCTACTTCGTAGTGATACTGCCTCGGAAACCCAAGGAGGGGTCGCTATGAGTCAGGGCTGACTCGATGGCACATAACAACAACAACAACAGACACATGATAATAAAATGGCCACTTGACTTATAACACTTGTTGGTGGGAGTTCTCTTAAAATGCTAAAAATTAACAAAAATCCCCTTTAATTAAAACTATATGCCTAGATTTTCTTTTTATGAAAGAAGCTTTTATGTTTTGAATAAAATTTATCAAAACAGATAATTTACCATTTTCTATGCACTGCATCTTTTTGAGAAGATTGATTTTCTCTTCTGTTATAAAGTTTATAAATATTGGATATATCATCATTATCACACACAAGTAAATTTTTGCTTAAGATAATTAAAAAAGGGTTACTGCAGTACCTCTCCAGGGAACTGCCAGAAGTACAAGACAGATTTAGAAGACATTGAATGAGGGACATCATGTTAGATGGTTTGCTGAAAGTAGAGAATATCAGAAAGATGTTTACTTGTGTTTTACTAACTATTCAAAGACATTTGACTGTGTGGATCATAACAAATTATGAATAACATTGTGAAGAACACGAATTCCAGAACAGCTAATTGTGCTCATGAGGGACCTATGCATAGACCAAGAGATAGTCGTTCAAACAGAACAAGGGGATACTGCTTGTGTAAAATCAGGAAAGGTGTGTGCCAGAGTTGTATCCTTTCATATGCTTATTCAATCTGTATGGTGAACAAATAATCTTAGAAACTGGACTATATGAAGAAGAAAGTGGCATCAAACTGGAAGAAGACTCATTAACAACCTGGGTAATACAGATAACACAACCTTACTTGCTAAAAGGGAGGAAGGCTTTAAGTACTTACCAATGAAGTTCAAAAACTACAGAGATTACTTGGGGTCGTTTGAATTAGAGTTATCTTTTATTTAAATAGTATATACATGTGTATAATTTTGTCATTGTTTTGTTCTTACATCATCAGCTGTGGAGAAGTTACTGCAATGTTGTTGTTAAGTGCCATCGAATTGACCACAACTCACAGTAACCCTATGTACAACAGAATGAAACACTGCCAGGTCCAGCACCAGCCTCACAATTCTTGCTGTGCTTGAGCCCATGCCATGTTGTCAATCTATCTTGTTGAGGGTCTTCCCCTTCGTCACTGACCTTCTGCTTTACCAAGCATGATATCCTTCTCCAGGTAATGGTTCCTTCTGACAACATGACCAAAATAGGTGAGAGCAAGTCTGGCCATTCTTGCTTCCAAGGAGCATTCTGGCTGCACTTCCTCCAGGACAGATTTATTCATTCTTCTAGCAGTCCATGGTATTTTCAGTATTTTTCATCAACACCATAATTCAAAGGCATCGAGTCTTCTTCTTTCTTCCTTATTCATTGTCCAGCTTTCACATGCACATGAGACTATTGAAAATACCATGGCTTGGGTTAGGTGCACTTTAGTCTTCAAAGTGACATCTTTGCTCTTCAACACTTTGTTGTTTCCATGAGTGTTGATTGTGGATCCAAGTAAAATGAAATCCCTGATAACTTCAAACTTTTCTCCATCTATCATGATGTTACTTATTGGTCCACTTGTGAGGATATTCATTTTCTTTGTGTTGTGATGTAATCCAAACTGAAGATTGTTGTCTTTGACCTTCATCAATAAGTGCTTCAAGTCATCTTCACTTTCAGCAAGCAAAGTTGTATCCATATCGCAGGTTCTTAATTGTTCTTCCTCCAATCCTGATGTCTCATTCCTCTTCATATAGCCCAGCTTCTTAGATTATTTGCTTAGTATTCAGATTGAATAAGAATGGTGAAAGGACACAATCCTGATTTACACCCTTCCTGATTTTTAAACCATGTAGTATCCCCTTGTCCTGTTAGAACAACACCCTCATGGGCTATGTACAGGTTTCACATGAGAAAAATTAAATGTTCTGGAATTCTCATTCTTTGTACGGTTATCCATAATTTGTTATGATCCACACAGTCTAATGCCTTTGCATATTTAACAAAACACAAGTAGACGTCTTTGTGGTTTTCTTGCTTTTAGCCAAGAACCATCTGACATCAGTAATACTATCCCTCATTTCACATCCTCTTCTGTATCCAGCTTGAATTTCTGGAAGTTCCCTGTTAATGTACTACTGCAACTATATGTACAACTGCAATCTTCAGCAAGATTTTACTTATGTAAAATATTAGTAATATCGAAGGTTGAGCAATCTACTTCTGTAGTGATACTGCCTCGGAAACCCAAGGAGGGATCGCTATGACTCGGGTCTGACTCGACAGCACATAACAACAACAACAACATTGTTCAATAATTTACACATTCTGTTGGATCACTTTTCTTTGTAATGGCCATAAATATTGATCTCTGCCAGTCACTTGGCCAGGTAGCTGTCATCCAGATTTTTTTGCATAAACAAGTAAGTGCCTGCAGCGCTGCATCTGTTTATTGAAACATCTCAGTGGGTATTCCATCAAATCCTGGAGTGCTGGTTTTTCCCAATTCCATCAGTGTAGCTTGTACTTCTTCCTTCAATATTAGTGGTTCTTGATCATATGCTACCTCCTGAAATAGATGGACATAGACTCATTCTTTTTGATCAGTGACTCTGTGCATTCCTTCCATCTTCTTTTAATGCTCCCTGCATCATTCAATGTTTTGCCCATAGCATCCTTCAGTATTGTAACTACAGTATTGAATTTTTTCTTCAGTTCTTTCAGCTTGAGAAATGCCAAGTAATTCTAACTCCAGGTCTTTGCACATTTCATTATAATACTTTGCTTTTTCTTCTTGAGGTGCCCTTTGAAATCTTCTGTTCATTTCTTTTATTTCAGCATTTCTTCCATTCACTTTATCTACTCTGCATTCAAAAGCAAGTTTCAGAGTGACTTCTGCCATCCATCTGGGTCTTTTTGTCCTGTCCTTTCTTTCTAATGACTATTTGCTTTCTTCATATATTATGCTCTTGGTATCATCCCACAACTTGTCTGGTCTTAAGTCATTGGTATTCAATGTGTCAAATCTATTATTCAAATGATCTCTGAATTCAGGTGAGATATAATCAAGGTCTTATTTTGGCTCTTGTAGGCTTATTTTAATTTTCTTCAGCTTCAACTTGAACTTGCATATGAGCAATTGATGGTCTGTCCCACAGTCAGCCCTGGCCTTGTTTTGACTGATGATATTGAGCTTCTTAGTCACCTCTTTCCATGGAAATAGTCAGTCTGATTTCTGTCTATTCCATCTGGCGAGGTCCACATGTACAGTGCCATTAATGTTGCTTAAAAAAAAAAAGTAATTTCAATGAATAAATTGTTGGTCTTGCAAAATTCTACCATGGGATCCCCAGTATCATTTCAATCACAAAGGCCATATTTTCCAGCTACAGATGATTCTTCTGTTTCCATATTTCACATTCCAATCATCAATAATTATCAATAAATCTTGATTGCATATTTGGTCAATTTCAGATTGCAGAAGTTGGTAGTAATCTTCAATTCCTTCAGCTTTTGTTTTGGTGATGGAGAAATTACTGTAGTACATTCCGTTTTTGTTCCTGGACTTTCTTTTCCTCATAAAACTGCTGAGCTTTAAAGTCTGTTCATAAAACTTCTCTGATAAAATGCCCTCTGGGAACATAGTGTTACCACATTTATTTTAAGTGGTCTATAGGGTAACCTAAACACCAAACATTTTAATTAATAATGTTGAAATTTTTATTATTGCTGAATGAGTAAAGTGGTTTTGTGAGCATATAGCAAGTGGAGATTCTTAAACACAGTGCAGTTTTCCTTCAGAATTACATGGACATGTTTGTTAGATCATTTATGCTTTCTTATGCTTACCCATAGGGTTATAAAAGGCAGCTGTGTGCCATACTTAAAGGCATGACTATTAAAGACCTACTAACTGTGAGGTACTATTACAGGTGCTAGGTAATTAACCAACCAAAAATTAAGCCCATTGCTATGTAATTGATTCCAACTCATGCCACCTCCATGTGGTAGAGAGTAGAACTGAGCCACATAGGGTTTTCTTGGATGTAAACTTTATGGTAGTTCACACCCAGGCCTTTCTTTCGTGGTGCCTCATAGGTTTGAGCCTGTGTGCTAAAAAGACTTACCAAATTTCAGACCTCATAAAGGTACATATTTTGGTGGGTGCAGCAAATAAGCAACTAAACATATATTCCAATACCTGATATTGATAATAGACCATTAAAAAATTAAATTGGATAAAGGAATTGACAGTGACAGAAAACGCTATTTTTTATAGGGCAGTCAGGAAGGTTACTCCAATGAAATGACATTTAAGCAGAGACTTGAGTGAAATAAAGAGGAAAGAGGAGAGAAAAACAATGGCCCTGAAGCAGAAAGATTATTGTTGTGTTTGAGGAGGGAGACTGGTGGGACTGGAATACTGTGACAGGGCTGAACGAGAGCAGTTGAAGAAGAAGCAAGAGTTAGAAGCCATATTGAGCCCTGATGAAATAATACATATAATGGAAGTAACTGGAAGACTTAAGCAGAAGGTGATATGATGTGACTTATGTTTTAACAGGATCCAGTTTGGGGAATAGATTTCAGGGGGCCAGAGTGAAAGCTGGACACCCAGTAAAAGGAGTGATGGTAGTAACATGGTCTAGGAGAAAAATGGTGAAAAGTAGTAGAAGAAATAATATCAGTTTATTTATTTATTTATTATTAATTGTGCTATAGGTGTAAATTTAGAGCAGAATTTGTTTTACATTCAACATTTTGTGTGCATTTGGTTTCATTCCCCAATTACCATCCCCAACCCTAACCCATTCTCCTCCTCTTCCTTTCCAGTAACTGTCCCCCCACCCCGTGCCCTTCTTAGTTATGCATTCCTGTGTCCTATTTTTCCTCCGTGTGAATGTTGCCTCTCTGGTGTCCCATAGCCAATTTCTCCAAGGGATGTATTGCTGTAGAGTGTGTGAGTGCATCGCCCTGGGTTGAGTGGTCTGCATGTATGTCTTATTTACTATTGGGCTGAGAGCCAGCCATTGGGAGTGAGTTTTATCCCAGGCCCAAAGTGTATGCCAGGGTAATAGTCTCGGGGATCCCACCAGACTCCATCTGACCAATAATTCTGGTCATTATTTGTGTTTTTGGATTTTGTTCCATGGTTTTCCTCCCATTCTATCCAGGATCTCCAGTTTTCATCCCTTCCTGAGTGCTTAGCATTGATAGAACTAGGACACCCAGCTAGTTCTTCTGGTCTCAAGGTCTTTCATGTCCTAGGGCTGATTGTTTCCAAATGCCCTTGGTTTTTGCCACTTTTCTTTGCTTCCAATGATAGGAGACCATTAGCTACATCTTAGATGGCCACTTGAGAGCTTTTAAGACCTCAGTCACTACTCACCAAAGTAGGTTGTGGAACAAGATTTTTATGTATTTTGTTGTGCCAATTGAGTCCGATGTCCTCCAATACTATGGTCCTGCATTGGCAGATCTGTTAACTTTCTCCCCCACAGTGTCTGGCTGTCCATGAGGGATTGTTCTATGTCTGTCTTTTGTTGCTTCTGTAATGATTGCAAGTATTTTGTATTACTGGTATCTGTGCAAGATTAGCCTCAGGTGAATCTGTCTTTGATGTAGGGTATAATCCTGTTCACTGACCCCCATCTGATCTTCTCAGCTGTCTATGTGTTTATCTGTAGCCTGGTGTTTGATGTTAATGGTAATGCAGTATTGTGGATATACTAGTATCAGCCTCTGTCGTCTATATCTTCTGTGCACAATTTGATGTCTTCCCTTTTTTTTTATCATCATGCTGGTCACAGACTCTTTCCATACCATCCCTCTCCTTACATGGATATAAGGTGAGAGAAAAGTAGTAGTTGAGGATGATTCAAGAATTTTAGTCTGAGGACCTGAGTGAATGACGGGTGTCATTTATAGAGACAGGAAGCTTTGATTTACTGCGTTTTGAACAGCAAACATCAACATCCATATCAACAGAAACATTTGTATAACAAATCATTGCTTTCTAATATTTTTGTGCTACAGAGTGATAGTTAATGACTCATTCCAGATAGGGAATCTTTATTATTCTTGTTTCATTTCACCGAAGTGTAAGTGCCTGAGGAGAAAGATCATTTTCACCTGTAAAGTCATGTTTACAACTCCTTCTCTCCTTACAGAGTCATTTCCACTACACTCTCTGTGGTGTGTTTGGTACAAGAAAGATTTGCACTAAGGACAAGCCTGGCAGCCATGTGTATGGAAGGAATCAGGAACCTAGTAGTGCTGTATTTCACTTGATTATATCAGAAATTAGAGTTCTTCAATTTGTTTACTCAAAAAAAAAAAAAAATCAGTGCCCTCGTCAGTCTGAACTCATAGCAACCCCTCTTTGGATTTCCGAGGCAGTATCTCTATGGAAGTAGATTGCCCAGTCTTCTGTCCGAGGGGTGGCTGGTGGGTTTGACCACTAGTCTTTTGGTTAGCAATCAAATGCCTTAGGCACTAGGCCACCTTATTTGACTTTAATTTTTTATCAGGGAAGTAAGATGTTTTAGCTATTAAGACCTTACTCTCTTGGATCAAGCCCAAGGAATAAGTTTCTTCTTTTCCTTTGCAAAGCTCTTTTTTTATGCACCCAGATTCTGTGGTATTCTGAATTAATAATAAGCCTGTCTAAATTAGATTTAGGTTATGGGAAAAAGAAGACTTGACTTACTCTAAGGGAGGCAATAGCTATTTTTATAGGAACCTGAATATTGTAAGT
>NW_006921698.1:2972849-2976198 GCF_000298275.1 Orycteropus afer afer | reverse complement strand
TATTAGCTGGGTTGTTATTTGTTTTAATTTAGAGGCAGATATTTCATCATAATATAAACAGGGTGATTACGTTGGTATTTCAACACTTTGCTAATGTGAAAAGGCACCACATCTCCTCCCTGAAGACATTGAAGAGGCAATTCAGTTGTTCAGCAATCACTTATGGGATACTATAGGTGCCAGCAGTTACTGCATCATCAATCCTAGTCCAATAACTAGGGAGCCATTTGGGAAGACATCATTACCCAAAAAGATATTTGTTCTTTTTTTCAAACCTGTGGAAAAAAGCATCCTGCCTACTTAGCCTTTCTTTATCCCAGAAATAGCATGTGACTCTCAGTCTCTTATCTCTATTTCCCTTCAGGACTTCCCTCAAATCTTAACTGCTCCTCAGCCTCTCCTAAGATTTATTGTATACTTCAGCTTTGTTCTGGAAAACCTGTCTTATACTAATAAAGTTGTTCTTTATCCATCATGGATGGATTCTTCTCCTACAACTCAATTTTCTCTGACCACACCAATCTCCTTCTTTCCCTTTTTTTCTTGACTCTTGGAACGATGCATAAGCATTGGTAAAATCCTTGATTCTCAAGACCATTTCCCAATCTTCATATCTGGCTTAGTGAGCAGCCACTGGGGGCCAAGTGGTGAACTCATATATGAGGGAAAATTATCTCCTCCTGGTATGAATCTTGACAAATGGGCAACAGGAGTTGGGAGTCCCATTAGGGGACTACACTGGAGTATGTTTTGTTCTTGCAAAACTTCCAGATAAATCCTTCATGCAGAAGAAAGATACATCACAAGCAACATACTGTTTGCATTAAATGCCTCACATCCTTTCTTATCTCAGTTACCACTTATTCTTTTTTCCTTCATTTCTCTGGGCTTGTACTTCCCAAAGGAAATGCTAACATGGCAATTCTAGCTTTTTTTAAGTATCCAGACTAAGGCATTTGGTATCATTGATCAATTCATTTAGCAAAGATTGTGGTGGATGGAAAGGTTTATACAATCCCCTCCTGTCAACAATGCTTAAATTACTATTAGTTTTTTACTTTTTTCTTTCTAATGAGTGCTCAAACAATAATTAACAAACAAACAAACAAACAACAATACCTCCTCTTTCAAAAGACATGGAAAGTTTCTTCTATGATCATTCCAGGACTTTTTAAAAAATCTCCCTTTAGTCAAAACTTATAAATAATAAATGCATTATGAATGAATAAATTGAGTAAGTGAATCAAGGAATGGTGAGCTATCACTACATAGGCAGTGTGCCATGCCATAATATATAATAAAACAAAAATTATTCTGCATCCTGATATGATCATCTAAAATTTATGTCATTATCTACTCTTTATTTCCCTCTCAAATGTTAGGTAACTTTAGAATATAAACAGTTTGAAATATAGTATTGTAAGTAGTGCTTAAACCTTTACCTTTTAGTAATTTTGTGTGTAAATATAATTCACTTTAAAGAAAATCAATAAATAATAAAGATTTTGATCATTTCAATATCCTCTCTGCATATGTAATTAGATGTAATAATTAAAGTCCAAATTATTACACAAACACTGATTTCCTAACTAGAGACAATTACCCTAACTGTATGATATATAGTGATTGACTGACATAACAAAATCAAGTAAATACCTCATTACAAGAATGTTAGAGAAACACAAAAATACACATCTGATATAGTATACTTTCTAGTGAACCCTCGCTGTTGTTGTGGTTATTATGTGCCGTCAAGTCGGACCTGACTCATAGCGACCCCTCCTTGGGTTTCCGAGGTGGTTTCACTATGGAAGTAGATTGCCAACCTTCCTCCTGAGGAGTGGCTGGTGCGTTTGAACCACCAGCCTTCTGGTTAGCAGTCAAGTGCCTTAGGTACTACGTGACGTACGTGAGTTGTGTTAATTTTTCATTGAGACTTGTAATGAAAACAGACAGGTGGGCTCTGGCCCTGTGCAACTCCTAGGTCAATAAGGAGACATCAGGCTTTGAGGTGCTGAGAAAGGAAGCTTTATTGCAGGCCAGCAAGCAAGGAGCTTGGAAACCATGTCTCAGATCAAGCTGCCGAACTGAGAGTTTGAGGCCTGACTTGGACATGGAATAGGGAAGTTACGATTATTCATGGGTTTTTGGGAACTCTTTAACTATGCATTAAGCTCATTAACATGGCAGAGCATGCAGTAGAGGTGCAGTGTCAGGGCTGCCAAGGGGTGCATTTTTTAGTTGCTGATATAGCAGAACCTGGGCTAGTATTTCAGTCCTTGAGATCATGACACCTGGACCAGAAAATTCTTATATTGTTCTAGACCTTGTGGTCAAGATCCCTGAGTGGGCATTCTTACATAATGAGATTGTGTTTTACTTGAAACTGAGAGTCTACAAACATATGGAAGAGACTCAAATCCTTTTCATGAAGTGTCATAGTATCATCTTGGAATGTATGTAATTTCTTATCTAATTAATTCAAAATGCATTTATTGCCTCTTGATTTCATATGCTCAACATGCAAAATACTGTTACCAAAAAATATTGACTATTTGAATATATTCTATGTCTTTGGGCTTCATTGGGTATAAAGACATAGAAATGGCATTGGCAAATATACATTTGGAATACTGAGATTCTAGGTCTCTGTAATTTATTTGACTTAAAAATCTAGTATATTAAAACCACGTATGATGAAACCAAAATTTCTAATGTGTGTAGACCTTAATTAATAGTTGGGGAAAAAAAAGCAAAACACTGCCATTGAGTTGATTCAGACTCATGGCGACCCTAAAGGATAGAGTAGAACTGTCCCATAGGGTCCCCAAGGCTGTAAATCTTTACAGAAGCAGACTGCCTTATCTTTTCTGGTGGAGCAGCTGGTGCATTCAAACCACCAACCTCTTGGTTAGCAGCCAAATGCCTTAACCGCTGCACCACCAGAGTGCCTTAGTTGAGAAATAGTTTCTGTGATTTACTGTGTGGTATTTTGTATGTTTTGACTATTATACTAGAGAACTTATGATTATATTTTTGTATATATGTGTACATATAAAAACAGAACGGTTGTCATTGAGTCAGTTTGGGCTCCAGGTGGTCCTGTGTGTGTCAGAGTAGAACTGTGCTCCATAGAATTTTCAGTGGCTGATTTTCCAGAAGAAGATTGACAGGTCTTTCTTCAGAGGTGCCTCTTGGTGAATTCAGCCCCACCCTTTCAGTAGGCAGCTGAGTGTGTTAACTACTCAGATACAAATATATGTGTGTATACATGCATGCAAATATATGCATACAAACTCTTATATGTACCTATATATTTGTATATGTTATGGATAAAATAGGGAGCTCT
>NW_006921698.1:2971834-2972399 GCF_000298275.1 Orycteropus afer afer | reverse complement strand
AACCTTCCTTCCGAGGAGTGGCTGGTGGGTTTGAACCGCCAGCCCTCTGGATAGCAGTCAAGTGCTTTTAGCCACTATGCTACCAGAGCTCCTTTGAACAGGCTAGGTGATGCAAAAACATCTTAGGGATCACCTTAATAGCTTAGAAGATAGCAGGCTTAACTAGTGATTCTATCTGGGCACCTATTTTCCTAAAGAGCTTGTGTTTAAATTATTGGTAGGGGCCCAACATTACAATTTTAAAGAAGGCTTAAAAACCCACTCTTTTACTTTGGGCTGGAGTGAAATGTTCTCAGAAATTTCTCATTATACATATAAATGAAAATAGTCTATATAAAGCCATGTCAATATTCTGCCTATTACTCAACTGTACTATAAGTGTACTTTTTTATAATTTTAAAGAAATGTAATGTTTTTTGCTGTTTACATAGCATTTTCTTTAACAGCATCTTATTGTTTGAATTTTGTGAAATGAAATTATTCACTTTTCTTCCCTCCTGCCACTCTTGCTTCAATGCCTCCCTTTATACTCTACACCACAAATGTACTAAGATCAAGTATCACC
>NW_006921698.1:2968119-2970009 GCF_000298275.1 Orycteropus afer afer | reverse complement strand
CCTTCTAGTTAGCAGTCATATGCCTTAGGCACTATGCCACCAGAACTGAATTTATGGATAGAAGAGAACAAATCTTTCAAATCTTTATCGTAAACTGCATTTCTGACATATATTATGATATACCAATTTTTGCAATAGTATTTCATTTCTATATTACCTGACATACAGTTTAGTTTCCTGTATGAAATTCTTTCACACTTGTGAATTCTATTGATTCTAAATATTGTGAAAATTTATCCTTCATTTAGTCATGATGAAACTAAGTATTCATGGGGTTTTGGGTAGCCACTGAAGTTACTTGGATAGAAGATCTTGTACCATAATTTACTATCAAGCAGTAAATATTTATTTTACCTTCTAAAGAGTCATTTATTGAAATGTAAATACACTGATACTTAAATAATAAATGTTAAACTTTTATAATAGTGCTTACCTTCCATTGAAGACACACTAACGTCTTTATAATTCATGCAAAATAGCACCTGCGTATTTCATGCAGTTCCTAATATTGCTTCTGTTTAGCAGAACATGACTTCTGATTTTTTATACGTTGTGAAAGTGCCTCTTCTTTCTTCAGTTATTAATGTCCCCCTATTCTCCATCATCCCTCTTCCTCTCATTAAAATTAAAACAAACATTACTTAAGCTTGCTGATTGACTGATATTAATTATTTTGGTCAGTTAGATTTTTGTGCTCAATTTATAATTGTAGAATAAATGTGTAGTCCTTAGCTGAGACTAACACAGGTAAATCCAGGGAGAGGAGCAGGCCTTTGGAGAATGGAGGCCCCAGAGATAGCATATTGCCCTGCCATTACACTTTCATTCTGCTAGTCATGGCTTTGGAAACTCTGGTAGCTTGGTACCTAAGGCACTTGACTGCTAACCAGAAGGCTGGTGGTTCAAACCCACCAGCCACTCCTCGGAAGGAAGATTGGGCAGTCTACTTCGGTAGTGATACTGCCTTGGAAACCCAAGGAGGGGTCACTGAGTCAGATCTGACTCAATGGCACATAACAACAACAGTCCTGGCTTTGAAAATGAACTTGATTGATGGCTGATGAGAGTAAGAATAGATAGGGTGTATTAAATAGGGTTCAGTTGCACTCTAACTTGTTTCAGCAGAAATGAATTAATCTAGATAATTCGTTCCTTATAAAACTAATTGGAAGAACTACAGGAGCAAACAGTAAGTCTGGGCTGTCAAGAATGATTCCTGGAAAAACACTCCACAACTTGCCTACTAAGGTAACTACTACCTCTGTTAGAATCAGGAAAAACCTCTCCCACCTCACACTACCAAGAAAAATGTACCTAAAGTGTGATCTAGTGATTAAGAAACCCAATCCAGAACTGTTAGTTCTGTTTCATAACCATACCTACCGTGATTTGTACCTGCAAATTCTGACTCTATAAAACACCCCTCACCTCACTTAAGCTGGTTCTGAATTCTGATTGATAGAACCCAAACTGCAACATGTTGTTGTTGTTGTTGTTATGTGCCATCGAGTTGACCCCTACTCACAGCAACCCCTCCTTGGGTTGCCGAGGCAGTATCTCTACAGAAGTAGATTGCCCAGCCTTCCTTCCGAGGAGTGGCTGGTGGATTTGAACTGCCAGCCTTCTGGTTAACAGTCAAGTGCCTTAGGGACTATGCTACCAAAGCTCCTCTTCAACTGCAACATAATGTGAGGGAATCTAGTAAGTGCAGTTTTTAATTTTCTGGCCTACAAATTATAAAAAGGCATCCTAGTAAGAAGTTGAAATAGATGTTGAACAATTAATGAACTGTATCCCATGACCATATGGAGCAGTTATATGGGAGGGAATTCTTGGTGGCATAGTGCCTAAGGCATTTGACTACTAACCAGAGGCTGGCGGTTCAAACCC
>NW_006921698.1:2965956-2967314 GCF_000298275.1 Orycteropus afer afer | reverse complement strand
CTTGACTGCTAACCAGAAGGCTGGTGGTTCAAACCCATCAGCCACTCCTTGGAAGGAAGGTTGGGCAATCTACTTCCGTAGTGATACTGCCTCAGAAACCCACAGAGGGGTCGCTATGAGTAGGGTCCAAATCGACGGCACATAACAACAACAACAACCACAACCAAAAGTCAGTGGTTCACACTCACAAACCACTCTGCAGGAGAAAGATGAGGCAGTCTGCTTCTATAAAGATTTATAGCCTTGGAGACCCTATGGGGAAGCTGTACTCTGTCCTCTAAGGTCATTGTGAGTCAAAATTGACTCTATTACAGTGATTTTTGTTTTGGTTAAAGCAACCATCCACTTTCACTTGTTCTTGGAGAAAGACTCTTTGATCTGCTTGCTATCTCCATAATCAGTTATTATCGATAACACTAGAGCACAAGTTCTGGATTTCAATGGAGAGGGCTCACATCTTAATTCCGCTTTATACTATCTGTGGAATCTTGGATACATTATTTTACTGTCTTCGAAATAATTTTCCTCATTTGTAAAATGAGGATAAAGTACCTAATTGATAAATAATTATAGGATTAAATGAGATACTATAATAAAGCATTTGTCAGAGTAGGGCCTTAACAAATATTGGCTATTTTTTAATAGATATTCCGGATCATACAAGTGCTTGTTAGAAACCTGGAACCATTATGCCCTAGTTGTATGATCCTGGGAAATATAGTTCACCTCCTTCAGTTTAGATGTCTTAAGCTGAAGGTACCATATACTTGTAGAGTTTTTATGGAGGCAGTTATGCAAAAATGTCTACTACAAAATCCATCACAAGATTAGTTCCATTGCTTCCCTTTCTAAGCTTTATCCAAAGTGAAAGCAAGTTAAAAATAAATTCTGTCAATGTGTAACCCTGGCTCTAATCGAGTGTGCAGAAATTTTTCAAATGTATGCAGCATTAGCATACTGTTATTACTCTCTGATTCATGGGTCCTGAATTTGAGGCACTTGCATGAACATTTAGAATGGTCCTCTTTCGTGAATAGTCTGTCTGATGCCTCAGTTTAATTTTTCATTTCTTTTTCTTTAGCATCTTCAGTTGACCTCCAAACTGACAACTATATGCAAAGGTCACTTGCAGCTCCAAATGCTGCCAGGTGGCCATAAAACGTGTTATGTTGTTTTTCTGAAAACTATCAAAATATTTGTGGGACAGAGTATGAGGTAAAGATTCTTCTGTAAGATTGAAAATGTACTGTTGGAATTTGAGATATTAATTTTCTTTTATCAGTCTCAGTTGCCTAGAAAAATGGACAGGGTGAGATTATTCACTCTCATTTTTTTTCTTATACTAAGTTAGCGAAACT
>NW_006921698.1:2963914-2964436 GCF_000298275.1 Orycteropus afer afer | reverse complement strand
GATCTGTACATGTTAAACCTTTGTTTCTTATATTTTGCTTATTATTTTTTCATGAAAAATTTTGCTTGGCTGCTAATTACTGAATGTAGAAATAATAGCTTCAACAAGATTGGCATTCTTTCTCACAGAAAAGCAGTCTGGATGTAGGGAATGTTGAGATGAAATGGTGACTTCATGGTGGCATCTGGTACCCATCTTTAGCAAATGACTTCTACTTGGTATTTGACCCACAATCTTTGATGGCTCTTGAAGTTTCAGGTATTACATTTGAATATTAGCAAGCAAAGAGGGAAGAGGAAAAAGATACATAATCTCAGCCTTCTCCTTAAAGAATTTCTCCAGAAAGCCCACCCATTATTTGTGCTTATATCTCATCGGCCAGAAATTAGTTACATGGCAACATCTAATTACAACAGATGCTAAAAAATACTCTTTTAATTTAGACACATTAAAAACAAGAATGAACTTGAAGATTATTTCTTTAAGGAAAGAATGGCTATTGGGTGGTAACTGACAAACTAT
>NW_006921698.1:2955834-2963434 GCF_000298275.1 Orycteropus afer afer | reverse complement strand
TCAGTGGTAAAAGATTAGAGTGGGATGCAACACCCTTAATCAAGTTACAGCTTTGATTGTATTTAAGGGGAGTTTCCCTGGGGTGTGGCCTGAATCACCTTTGATCTTTCAAGAGATGAAAAAAGTGAGAAGTTAGAAGAGAAAGCGGGACCTACTAACTACAAGAAGAAGAGTCAGGAGCAGAAAGCATCCTTTGGACCTGGTTCTCTGTGCTTCCTAAAAAAAAAAAAAAAAGAAAGAAAAAAACTCACTGCTGTTGAGTTGGTCCCAACACATAGTGACCCCCATTGGGTTTCCAAGGTGGTAAATCTTTATGGAAGTAGATGCCTCATCATCCTTCCTAATCCCAGGGGAAAATTAATGACAAGATACATTGAGATCTCAA
Organism: Orycteropus afer afer; assembly: GCF_000298275.1. Lineage (NCBI taxonomy): Eukaryota > Metazoa > Chordata > Mammalia > Tubulidentata > Orycteropodidae > Orycteropus > Orycteropus afer. Next base: position 2,963,049 of record NW_006921698.1, on the reverse strand, counting down.
AGGTATGTCAGATCCACAGATGTTGAAAGAAGACAAAGAGCTTTTCCCAGAGTCAACAGAGAGAGGAAACCTGCCTTGAGAGATGGTTGTGTGAATTCAGATTTTAGCCTCCTAGACTGTGAGAGAATAAATTTCTGTTTGTCAAAGCCATACACTTAGGTCATTTCCTTTGTAGCAGTACTAGATAACTAAGGCAGTGCCTTTATCCATTTAAAAGAATACAGAAGCGTGTGTAAGAGGATAGATCACTTAATCAAAGAAAATGCAAAGCGAAATATAGAATTCTAGATACCAGTTATAATCCCCAATTGATGACTTCATTGTCTTTTTTGAAAGAAGTAGTGAAACTAGAGCTAACATAGCTTCATTTTTCTTTTATTGGCACAGATTTCTTCAAAGCATTTCTCCACATTCCTTGCAACTTCAAAGCTCATCTGTCCATTGTTCCCACTCTGCCCAGTAATGCAATGAGTCTGAAGGTTTAGTTCAAAATGGTGTAAAGTTTGGTATTAATAAAAATAGTATTAATGATTATCAGTTATTATTACTATTATTTAAAGTGTGATTTGGGTGAAAGATTACAGAGTGAATTTGTTTTCACTCAACAGTTCATACACATTTTGTTTCATGACATTGATTGCAATCCACAAAATGTAAAACTGTCTTCCCACTTCCCCTCTGTGGTTACCTTTTCCCTGTTTTTTTGTTTACTATGCATTCCTGCCCTCTGAGCTATCTCCCTGTGCAAATGATCTCCCATGGTTGATTGTTCTAAGGAGTGTACCTACCTGGTATAATTGTTCACCTTGTAAGCCTGTTTATTGTTTGGCTATGGGAGTGATTTCAATTCTGGGCCTGTTGGATGACTAGGGGCCATAGTCTTAGGAGTTTCACCAGTCTCTATTAGACCAGTAAGCCTGGTCTTTTTATGACTTTGAATTTTGTTCTACATTTTTCTTCCACTCTATCCAGAATCTACTATTTTGATTCATTACCAAGTGGCTGACAGTGATAACTGGGCACCATCTGGCTCTTCTGGTCAGGATCATGTATACTGAGGTTCCTATGGTCTACTAGTGCCTTGGATTAATTAATTGTTCCCACATGCCTTTGATTTTCTTCAATGCCTTTTGAGTGTCAGCAGATATTGAGAATATCATGGGAATTTTCTCATCTAATCCATCATCTTTCTAGGAGATAGTCTGGTATTAGATTGGCAAATGAGACATAGAAGATTTAAGTAACTATGGGGAGGCACAGAATGAAATTGAATTACATACCCAGTCAATCTTCTTTCTGAGCCCATGCTCTTAATCATTGAACTGTATATTGTATCTGTGGTTATCTAATCTGGCACTTGTTGCAAGAGGTACATAAACTCATATGAATTTTAGTATTATTTTATAGAGTGAATAAATAAAATGTTATTATTTATATATTATTTTCTATAAATGTATATAATATTGTTATATTTAAATATAGTGTTATATATATTGTTGTTGGATGTCATCAGGTTGATTCTGACTTACAGCGGTCCCATGCACCACAGTAGAACAGCCCTATAGGATTTTCTCGGGTGCGATCTTTATGGAAGCAGATTGCCAGGTCTCTCTCCCATAGAACTACTGGGTGGGTTCAAACCACTAATCTTTTGCTTACCAGCCTAGATTTTAACCATTGTGGCACAAAGACTCCTGTAGATACACAAACACACATGCTTTTTTCACCTTTTTAAAAAACTAATTCAGAGTTCACACTACTTAATGCTTTTTATTTCTCCAAATATCATGACTTCTTTTGCATAAATTTATCTTTATAAACTACTATTTTCCTTTTATTAAAGATTATTTTTGCCTTGTATGATACTGCTAATGATAATTTAATAACTATTTAAAATTCAACACTAGAATGGTATCCTTTGATATTCACCACTAACTTCAACCATCCATGTTCAAAATATAAACTCATGCTAACAAAGAAGAATGGGTGAAAACATTTAGATTTAATATATATTCATACAAAATGTAGAATATGAATTAAATTCCCTTTATTCATATTCCAAAATGAAAATGGTTGAGTAAATTCAAGTATAATTTAAAGAAGTGGGTACTAAAAGAATAACCTCTCAATTAACTGAAACTCATTAGATTTGGGGCACCTTGTGGAGTGGCATTTTGTCTAATACGTATTTGTTTTGTCAGCACAAAAAGTGGTGCCTGGAATTCATCCAAGTGACAATGACTTTTGTTAATGACTACTATGTCTCAGACTTGGTACTTTAGACTGAAGATACTTATTTTATTTAAAGGGAAAAGAGTTATGTTTTAGGTCTGGTTCTTTAAAAAGTAGAGCCTGAGATGAGGATTCATATGTAAGTGATTTATTAAGGAAGTGTTTTTCAGAGAAATTGCTAATGGAATAACAAAGCAGAAGAAAGGGAAGAAAGAGAGCAATGGTGTGATTTTAGGAGGGCAGCTTCAGTCTGATCCCAAAGAGGAACTTTGTAGTGCAAGTTTTGTCTTAGTGTCTGTCCTGATTATACTCAAAGGGCATTATGCTTTTAGTCTCCACTCTCATCACTCCTGCCTAAGGGCTATTGAAGTAGCAGGGTAAACTCCCAAACCTTTGTAAGCATTTGGTCCTTTAACCAAAGGAGTTCCACGGAAACACAGAAATTAAGAGAGGTTCATACAGGTAGGGTAAAGGGGTCCTCAGAGTCTCTGGATGGTGTAAACTATTAATGAATTCAGCTATTAACTGAAAAGTTGGATGTTTGAGGCCACCCCTACACTCCTTGGACTAAAGGTCTGGTGATATACTTCCAAAATAATCAGCCATTGGAAACCCAGTGGAACTCAGTCCTTCTCTGACACACATGGTGTGGACATGAGTTGAAGTCAACTACATGGCAACTGGTTATTTTCTTTAAAGAGGCTCTGAGCAAATCAGACAGAACTGCAATGATCTGCTACAACATATAACCATCTGATTTCTATAGTATGTGGTGAGTACTCTCAGAGGGAATAATAGGGTGCTATGGCAACACAGAGAGCAGGATGTGGCAGAGCTTTAAGTTTTAAACCAGAGGCAAGGTTTTCTAATAAAATGATTTCTGAAGCCTCAGGGAGAGTTAACTATATAATAAATGAAGGGAAAATGAAGAGCTTTCAAGTTAGAAGGTGATCCATGTAAAAAGGCACAGAGTCACATGGTCAGGGAAAGACTGGACCTGTAATTTAGGGAGAAAAATATTACTACTTTTAATGCTTGTTGTTGAACTAAAATCAAATGATAAAATATAAAAGCATATTGTAAACTTTTAAAGAAGTAAAATTCTATTAGTGGTTTTTTGGACCCTTTACTAATGTCTGAGTTATTCTAGAAAACAATCAGATCCTTCCTGGATGCAATTTATCTTAATCCCAGAATTTTGTATTTATAAGAATTTGCACAAAGAAGTACTTCTTCTGTTACCTCTGGTTTGAAATAATGCCAGCAGGCCCTGTCCTAATGTCCCATATACACGAAGGAAGTAGAATCTGTTAGAGATAAACCATGAGACCATGTGCCTGATTAAAAATATAGGGTTCTCAAACTATAGAAGTATGGAAAAGACAATATTAGGGATTGGGCAGGATCTGACACAGTATAATGGGTTATTCCTATACTTGGAAGACTATACAGTTGTTTTGTAGACATAGAGGTCACAACTTTCATCAGAGTATGTCTGAAGGTTTCTTTTCTCAATTAGATATATAACTTGGTAACTCCTTTCAATGAGCAAACTTAAGTCTCTCATCAGGTCAGTAATATTTTCTTTTATTAATTTTTTTAATAAAGGAAAACACAAGACTTCTCATAAGTGACTATTTTCTTTCTTTCTACTTCTATTTCCTATTTCCCCTATTTCTTCATGTTTCACTAGAAAATTTTCTTTCTATTTTTTTTCTTTACTCATTTATAACAAACATAGTATTTGATCATGGTAAATTAAATTAAATGTAACTAAGACATATAAAATTAAAAAATAAAAGATTTCATTAGCCTCTTTTTCCTACTTCCTATCTCAAGTGGATAGCTTTAACAAACAGAAATTTATATCTCACAGTTTGTTGCTGTTGTTGTTAGGTGCTGTTGAGTTGGTTTCAACTCATAGTGACTTTAGGTACAACAGAAGGAAACAATGCCTGGTCCTGTCGTATCCTCACAATCATTTCTATTCTTGAGCCCATTGTTGCAGACACTGTGTTAATTGATCTTGTTCAGGGTCTTCCCCTTTTTCACTGACCTTTTACTTTACCAAGCATGATATATTACTCCAGGAACTGGTCCCTCCTGATAACATGACTGCAGTGTACTCAATTACTTAGTGTGGCTTTTCTGCCCATAAGTCTTTGTAAACTCTGAGGTGGAATTTCCCATGAGTAACTGAGGAGCTCCTGATTTCTAAAGTTATCCATCTGGGGTATTTCTGTTGAGCAGTGCACAAAACAGTGTTCTGGGAAGTTTGCTCTCTCTCAGGTGCTTAGATTTCGGATGTTATGATTGGTTAGTTTGGCCACTCTGCCAGGCTCAAAAGGAGGCCTCCTAGAGGCAGAAGGAGTCTCTCTCTGACTGCTGGCTGAGAAGGATGTTCTGCTGAGAGAAATGCGCTTCTGAGAGACACATGCTCCTGAGAGACATATGCTTCTGGGAAAGAGATGGAAGAGACATGCATTGCTGAGAGAGACAATGAGAGACATGCACAGCTGGGAGAGAGACTGTGAGAGACTGTTGGCTGAGAGACAGCAGGCTGTGAGAGATTGAGCGTTGTTCCTGAGCTTGAATTGTAGCTTGGTGCTTCCCTAATGAACCCCATAGTCTGTGAGTTCTGTGTGGCCACTGCAGTGAATTATCGAACCTAGCAGAAAGGTGGTGGGTGCTGAGGGAGGAACGCAGGTGTCAGGGTTGATGAAAGGGCTGGAGGGAGGCAGCATGTCTGGCCTCACAGGAATAGGCATTGGGCTGTTGATGATGATTCTGTCTTCCTCTTGTGCGGTTAGAGGAGGTCAGAGGTTGCGGCCTCCTTCCCCTTTGGCAATGACCAAAGTATGAAAGACAAAGTCTGAACATTCTCATTTATTAAGAGCATTCTGGCTGTACTTCTTCCAAGACAGATTTGTTTGTCCTTCTAGTAGTCCATTGTATATTCAATATTCTTTGCCAGCACTGTTATTCAAATGTGTCAATTCTTCTGTAGTCTTCCTTGTTCATTGTCCAGCTTTCACATGCATATAAGACAACTGAAAATACCATAGCTTGTGACAGGTGCACTTTAGTCTTCAAAGTGAAATCTATGCCCCTTAACACATTATAGAGGTCTTTTCCAGCAGATTTGCCCAATGCAATACATTTTTTGACTTCTTCACTGCTACATCCATGGACATTGACTGTGGAACCAACTGAAATGTAATCCCTGACAACTTCACTCTTTTCTCTATTTATCATGATGTTGTTTATTAGTCTAATTGTGAGGATTTTTGTTTCTTTGTGTTGAGGTATAATCCATACTGAAGGCTGTCATCTTTGATGTTCATCAGTAAATTCTTTGAGTCTTCTTCATGTTCAGCAAGCAAGGTTGTGTTGTCAGCATGTCACAGGTTCTCAATGAATCTTCCTCCAATCCTGATGCCACATTCTTCTTTATACAGTTAAACATCTCAGATTATTTTGCTCAGCATACTGTTGAATAAGTATGGTGGCAGGATACAACCCTGACACACACCTTTGCTGATTTTAAACCATGTGGTAGCTCCTTGTTCTGTCCAAATGACACCTCCTGGTCTTTGTACTGGTTTATCATGAGCACATATATTGTTGTTGCTATGTGCCATGGAGTCAGACCCCACTCATAGTGATCCCTCCTTGGGTTTCCGAGGTGGTATCACTATGAAAGTAGCTTGCTCAACCTTCCTTTCAAGAAGTGTTCTGGAATTCCCAATCTTCACAATGTTATCTGTAATTTGTTATGATCCACACAGTTGAAAAACTTTGCATAGTCAATAAAACATGGGTGAACATCATTCTGATATTCTTTGCTTTCAGCCAAGGTATGTCTGGCAGCAGCAATGATATATCTCGATGCATGTTCTCATCTGAATCCAGATTTAATTTCTAGAAATTCCCTATCAATGTACTACTGTGACTGTTTTTGGTTATCTTCAGCAAAATTTCACTTGTGTATGATATTAATGATATAGTTCAATAATTACTGCATTCTATTAGATCACCTTACTTTGGAATGGGTACAAATATAAATCTTTTCTAGTTAGTTGGTATGGTGGTTATGTGTGTATGTCAACTTGGCTGGGCCTGGTTGAGTGGCTGGGCAGCTGATGGTAGTTATTGCCCATGACGAGACTGGCAATCACCTCCATGGTGAGATCTACCACAAGCAACTGAGTAGCTGCTTTGGGTATGTGGTCTTCTTCTCATATATAAGAAACAGCTTTGGGAATGGTCTCTAGCATATGGCATGCTTGGACCCTTCATATAGCCATGTCATTGTTCAGCAGCCTGCTATGCTCTGCTGACCTTGGGACTTACAATGGACTGAAATTAATGGCCTGCTGTGTGGTTTGGTAACATCAGGACTGTGCCATTTTATTTGTCGACCTTGGGCTTGTTAGCCTCAGCAGCCAGTAGCTGTCTCAGTGAAGAAAAGCCTCTAGCTTTAGTAGGTCAGGAGTAGGAGGCAGGGCTGAAGCCCAAGGTCGAGTGGCTTTCACACAGCCCCTAGAGCCCGGCACTTTGAACTTGGATTTCTAGCCTCCCAAACTGTAAGAGAATAAACTCCTGTTTGTTAAGGCCATCCCATTTGTAGTATATTCTTGTCAGAGCAGCACTAGGTAACCAGAACAGTTGGCCAGTTAGCTGTCTTCCAAATTTCATGGCATATTTGTTTGAGCACCTGCAGTGCTGCCATCTGTTTGTTGAAACATCTCAATAGGTATTCTGTCAATTCCTGGAGACTTTTTTTTTCCCCCAATTCCTTGGATACAGTTGGCCTTCTTCCTTTAATACCATCAGTTCTTGATTATATACTACTTCCTGAAATGAATGGTTGAATGTCAATTGATTCTTTTTGTATAGTGACTCTATGTATTCCTTCCATATATACATATATATGTGTATATATTTGCTCATTCTTACACCATATATATATATATATAGATA
>NW_006921698.1:2945986-2955604 GCF_000298275.1 Orycteropus afer afer | reverse complement strand
ATATTTCTACATATGGAAACATTATATATATATATATAGATAGATAGATAGATAGATAGATAGATAGATATAGATATATAGATAGATATATATATAGTGTTTCCATATGTAGAAATATCATCTGTATTTAACCTATATATAAACTCAAAACTCACTGTCATCAAGTTGATTCCAACTCATCGTTGGAAACAAACCACATTGGGTTTGTGAGGTTGTAAATCTTAACAGAAGTAGATCACCCAATCTTCCTTTTGCAAAGTGGCTGGTAAGTTTAACCACTGACCTTATTCTTAACAGCCAAATGCCTTATTCATATGCCACCAGAGCTCCCCGTGGTGACCTATGATCATGGGTATATCCCTTTCACCTATCCATACCTGGTCATTTTGTGTGTCTACCAATGTATCCACCTGTAGTTTAATATTTGTTATTACTGGTACTATAGTATTCCATATGTAAAAGTAAAATTTATCTTTGTTTTCTGTACCTCTTGTACACTTCTCCATGTCTTCCTTTTCCTTAGTGTTATTGTGCTAGTCACTCACTTTTGGTATATTTCCTTTCCCTTCACCCAAATCAAAATGTATCTCTTACCTAACTAGCAATTTCCACTCCTTCCCCCTTCCATTCCTGGTAACCAATAAAGAAATTTTCCTTCCCTGTGCAGTCCTTTCCTTGATGTTTTGCAATAGTGCATTCATACAATATTTGTCCTTCTGTGATTGCCTTTTTTTCACTTAGCCTAAGATCTTCCAAGTTCATCCACATTATGAGGTGTTTCACAGATTCTTCTTTATTCTTTAGTATTACATAGTATTCCATTGTGTGTATGTAATTCACTCATCCATTGATGAACACTCATGTTGTTTCCATCTCTTTGCTATTGTGAATAGTACTGCAATGTAATGGGTGTGCATATATTTATTTGTGTCCTGACTCTCAGTTCTTTAGGATATATACCTAATAGTGGGATTGCTGGATCAAATAGTAATTTCTATTTCCAGTTTTTAAGGAAGCACTATACTGTTTTCCACAGTGGTTGTACCATTTATAGTCCTACCAGCTGGTTATGAGAGTTTAAATCTCTCTATACCCTCTCCAGCATTTGTTATTTTCTGTTTTATTGAACTTTGCTATTATTGCTGGAGTGAAATGATATCTCATTATTGTTTTGAATTGCATTTCTCTAAGGCAAATTGTGAACCTTTCTCCATGTGTTGGTTGGCCACCTGAATATCTTCTTTTGTGATGTATCTGTTTGTGTCTTTTGCGTAATTTTGAATTGAACTTTTTGTCTTTTTGATTTTGACAAAAAGTTTAAAAAAAAAAATTGTTGGAGTTTTCTGCACATTTTAGAGAAAAGTTCCTTGTCAGGTATGTCATTGCCAAATATTTTCTCCCAATCTGTAGGTACTCATTTTACTATTTCGGAGAAGTCTTTTGATGCACTTGAGTATTTAATTTTCAGAAAATCTCAGTCATCTAGTTTACCTTTCATCTTCTTTTGCTGCTTCCTGCATCGTTCAGTATTTTTCCCATTGAATCCTTCAATATTGCAACTTGAGGCTTGAATTTTTTCTTCAGTTCTTTCAACTTGAAAAATGCCTAGTGTGTTCTTCCCCTTTGATTTTCCAACTCTTGGTCTTTGCACATTTCATTATTATACTTTACTTTGTGCTCTCCAGTTGCTTTTTGAAATCTTCTCTTCAGATCTTTGCCTTCATCATTCTTCCATTCACTTTAGCTACTCTCCTTTCAGGAGTAAGTTTCAGAGTCTCTTTTGATATCAACTTTGGTCTTCTCTTTCTTTCCTGTCTTTTTAATAACTTTCTTCTATCTTTGTCCATGATGTCCTTGAGGTCATTGCACAACTCATTTGGCCATTGGTCCCTGGTATTCAGAGCATCAATTCTGTTTTTTCAGGTGGTCACTGAATAAAAGTCAGATATACTTAAGGTCATTTTGGCTCTTGTGGACTTGTTTTAATTTTCTTCAACTTAAGCTTAAGCTTCCACAGGAGCAATTGATGGTCTGATCCAGTCTTCCCCTGGTCTTGTTCTGATGGATGATACTGAACCTTTCCACTATTTTTCCACAGATGTAGTCAATTTGGTTCCTGTGTATTCAATCTGGTGAGGTACATGTGTATAGTCACTGCTTATGTTGTTTAAAAAAGACATTAGTAATGAATAAGTTGGTGGTCATGTAACATTCTATCATGTGATCTTTGGTGTAATTTCTGTCACTAAGTCCATTTTTTTCTAATTACTGATGCTGATTGTTTCCAATTTTCACATTCCAATTACCAGTAATAATCAGTACATTTAGATTGCACTTTCAGACTGCAAATGTTGGTGATATTCATCCATTTCTTTGTCTTTGGCTTTAGTGGTTGGTTTGTAAATTTGAATGACAGTCATATTAACAGTTCTATTTTAAGTGCCTTCCAACCTAAAGGGCTCATCCTCTGGCACAATATCAGACAGTGTTTCCCTGATATTCATAAAGTTTTCAATGGCCATTGTTTATTTTTAGAAGTGGGCGTGGCCACATCCTTAATCCAAGTCTGTCTTAGTCTGGAAGCTCTGTTGGAACCTGTCCGACATGGGTGACCCTACTGGTATTTGAAATACCAGGAGCATAGCTTCCAATATCACAGCAACACACACAGCCCATCACAATATGGCAAACTGACAGACAAGTGGTGGGATCTTCATTCTAGGCATATGCATGTTATCCTGTCACTGACAGCATTGCACTTCAGCATAGATCTTGAAAAGTTCTTTTTAATAATTAATGTGAGACTTTTCCTCTTTAATTTTTCATTCCTGCCACAGTAGACCATCTAAGTGTCCGATTCAAAATGACCAATATCAGTCCATTTCAGCTCACTAATATCTAAGATAATCATCTTTTTGTGTTCTAATTCATTTTTGGCAAATTCCAGTATTCCTACAGTCATACTTTGTACACTCCATGTTTGTTAATGGATGTTTGCAGTAATTTATTCTCATTTTGAGTCATACCACACCAGCAAATGAAGGTTAAGAAAGCTTTACTCCATGCATATTGTTAAAGTGAACTCTACATTGAGGAGGCAGCCCTTCTCTAGTCATATTTGGAGGGCCTTTGAATATGAAGGGCTCATCTTCCAGTACTATATCCTACAGTATTTCACTGTTATTCCTACAGTTTTCAGTGAGCAAGTTTTTTCAGAGATGCATTGCCAAATCCTTCTTTCTAGGCTGTCTTATTCTGAAAACTCTGCTGAAACCAGTCCACCATATGTGACCCTGCTGATATTTGTAATACCAGTGGCATAACTTCTACATCACAGTAACATGCAAGCCACTACAGTATGGCAAACTAACTGAAGAGTAATCTCACAGTTTGTTGTTGTTAGGTGCCATTGAGTCAATTCTGACTCATAGAGACCCTATGTACAACAGATGGAAACACTGCCTGGACCTGTGCCATCCTCACAAACATTGCCATGCTTGAGCCATCATCAAAGGCAATGTGTCAATCCATTTCATTGAGGATTTCACAGTTTAGAAGGCTAGAAATCTGAATTCAGTGTGCCAACTCTAGGGGAAGTCTTTCTTTCTCTGTAGACTCAGGTGGCAGGTCCTTAAACTCCTTTCAACATCAGTTGGCCTAGCATCCCTGGGAAATCTCCATGTGTGTTGGCATCAGTTTCCCCTTTGTCTAGGAAGCCTCAGCACAGGGACCCTGGGTATATAGGACATGTTCACCTCATGGCTCTGCTCTATTGGTGATAGGTCCCTCCATCTTTGCCAGCTTTTAAAATCTCTTTTAAATCACAAAATAGATTGTCTCAAAATACAACCTACTCCTGTAGATTGTATCCTGCCTCATCAACATCATAAAGGATAGGATTTATAACATGAATAAATTATATCAGATCCCAAAATGTATGACAGTTACATAATATTGAGAATCATGGCCTAGTCAAGTTGACACATATTTTGGGGGGACACAATTCAATCTGTAATGCCTAGGTTATCATTTAATGAGCTAATTTATGTGATTTTAAAGTAAGTTAATAATTCACAATTTGTTATCTCAGTTTTAACTTCTAATATGATAATTATAGTGACCATTTTTGTTACATGTTAGAACTGTTACATTTTTGGCTGAGTCCTCAGAAGGAAAGTTGGGCAATCTACTTCCATAGTGATACTGCCTCTGAAACCCAAGGAGGGGTTGCTATGAGTAGGATCCGACTTGATGGCAGTGCGTTTGTTTTGGTTTTTGGTGCAATAGTTAAGCAGTTAGGCTGCTAACTCAAAGATTGCTGGTTCAAACCCAACCAGAGGCTCAGAGGGGGAAAGAATTGGTGAACTGCTTTCATAAAGATTATAGCCAAAAACACTGTATATAGTTCTCCTATTCTACTCTGTACACCTACAAGGAAAGCCAGTTAATACTACTATTATTCAAATTTATGCACCAACCACTAAAGCCAAAGATGAGGAAATTGAAGATTTTTACCAACTTCTGCAGCCTGAAATTGACCAAACATGCAATCAAAACATGTTGATTATTACTGGTGATTGGAATGCAAAACTTGGAAACAAAGAAGAATCACTGGTAGTTAGAAAATTGGTCTTGGAAACAGAAATAATGCTGGAGATCGCATGATAGAATTTTGCAAGACCAATGACTTATTCATTGCAAATACCTTTTTTCAACACAAATGGTGGATATACACATGAACTTTGCCAGATGAAGTACACAGGAATGATATTGACTACATCTGTGGCAAGAGGCAACGGAGAAGCTCAATATCTTCAGCCAAAACAAGACCAAGAGCTGATCGTGGAACAGACCATCCACTGCTCATTTACAAGTTCAAGTTGAAGTTGAAGACAATTAAAACAAGTTCATGAGAGTCAAAATATGACCTTGATTATATCCTTCCTGAATTTAGAAGCTATTTCAAGAATAGATTTGGTTCATTGAACACCAGTGACCAAAAACCAGAGGAATTGTGGGAAGACATCAAGAACATCATCCATGAAGAAAGCCAAAGGTCATTGAAAAGACAGGAAATACAGAAAGACCAAAATGGATGTCAGAAGAGACTCTGAAATTTTCCCTTGAATGGAGAGTAGCTAAAGCAAATGGAAGAAGTGACAAGATAAAAGAGCTAAACAGAAGATTTCAAGGGACAGTTCTAGAAGACAAAGTCAATTATTATAATAAAATTTGCAAAGACATAGAGTTGGAAGGCCAAAACAGAAGAACATGGTCAGTGTTTCTCAAGATGAAAGAACTGAAGAGGAAATTTAAGCTTTAAGTTGCAATATTGAAAGGTCCTACGGGCAATAAATTGAATGATGCAGGAAGCATCCAAAGAAGATGGAAGGAATACATAGAGTCACTGTGCCAGAAAGAATTGGTAGATGATCATCCATTTCAGGAGGTTGATATGACCAAGAACTAGTGGTGTTGAAGGAAGAAGTTGAAGCTTCACTGAGGGAAGTGGCAAAAAACAAGGTTCAAGGAATTGGTGGTACAACCACTGAGATGTTTCAACAAATGGATGCCACACTAGAGGCACTCTATCGGCTATGCTAAGAGATTTGGAAGAAAAGTACCTGGCCAACTGACTGGAAAATATGCATGTTTGTACTTATTCCAAAGAAAGGTGATCCCACAGAATGTGGAAATTATAGAACAATATCATTAATATTGCCCCCAAGTAAAATCTTACTGAAGATAATTCAAAAATGGTTGCAGCAATATATTGAGAGAGAACTTCCAGAAATGCAGGCTGGATTCAGAAGAGGATGTGGAATGCAAGATATCATTGCTGATGTCAGATGGATCTTGGCTCACAGCAAAGAATACCAGAAAGATATTTACTTGTGTTTTATTGCTATGCCAAAGCATTTGATTGTATGGATCATAACAAATTATGGATAACATTGAGAAGAATGGGAATTCCAGAACACTTAACCCTGCTCATGGGGAACTTGTACATAGACCAGGAGGCTGTCATTTGAACAGAATAAGGGGATGCTAGATGATTTAAAATCAAGAAGGGAGTGCATTAGGGTTGTATCCTTTCACCATATTTATTCAATCTGTATGCTAAACAAATAATCTAAGAAGCTGGACAATATGAAGAAGAACATGGCATCAGAATTGGAGGAAGAGTCATTAATAACCTGTGTTAAGGACATGACACAACTTTGCTTGCTGAAAGTGAGGATGACTTGAAACATTTACTGATGAAGATTGAAACTACAGTCTGCAGTATGGATTATACCTCAATATAAAGAAAACAAAAATCCTCACAACAGGACCAGTAAGCAGCATCATGATAAACACAGAAAAGATTGAAGTTGTCAAAGACTTCATATTACTTGATTCTACAATCAACACCAATGGAAACAACAGTCAAAATACCAGGCCTCTTATAGCCTTGGGCAAATCTGCTGCAAAGGAGCTCTTTCAAGTGCTGAAGAGCAAAGATGTTTCCTTGAAGACTAAGGTGTAGTTGACACAAGGCATGGTATTTTCAATTGCCTCCTATGCATGTGAGAGCTGGACAATGAAAGGGGAAGACAGAGAAGAGTTGATGCTTTTGAGTTGTGGTGTTGGCGAAGAATGCTGAAAGTACCAAGGATTGCTAAAAGAACTAACAAATCTGCCCTGGAAAAAGTGCAGCTGGAATGCTCCTTGGAAGCGAGAATGGCCAGACGTCATCTCACCCACTTTGGTCATATAAGAATGGACCATTCCCTGGAGAAGGATATCATGCTTGGCAAAGTGGAGGGATGACAACAAAGGGGAAGGCCCTCAATGAGCTGGATTGACATTGTGGCTGCAATGGTGGGCTAAGGTATAGCAAAGATCGTGGGGCTGGCACAGGACCGGACAGTGTTTTATTCTGCTGTATATGGGGTCACTAAGAGTTGGAGTAGACTCTGTTCTACAGGTCTGCTCTGTCACATGGATTCATTATAAAATGGAACCAACTGGATAGTACCCAACAGCAATGAACTTTACATAGATACAGTGCTGCTGGGAAGTTTTGAACTACCAACCTTTATGTTAGCAGCCAAGAAGTTGGAATCTGCTCCATGGCAATATTTACTTTTTTATGGCATTTTTTATTTTTAGTGATTAGAAATAAATATTATCTACATGAATAAAACTATTTGAGGTCTTTGATAACTCTTTAGAGCACTGAAGTATTTTAAGATTTCATTTTACTTGGACCCACAATCAACACCCATGGAAATAGCAGTCATGAAATCAAACATTGTATTGCAGTTGGCAAATCTGCTGCAAAAGACCTCTTGAGAGTGTTAAAGAGCAAAGATCTCACTTTGAAGACTAGGTTGAGTCTAACCCAAGCCATGGTATTTTCAGTCACCTCATATGCATGTGAAAGCTGGGCAATGGATAAGCAAGAACAAAAAAGAATCAATGTCTTTGAATGTTGTGTTGGTGAAGAATATTGAAAATGCCCTGGACTCTGAGGAGATCTAATAAATCTGTCCTGTAGAAAGTACAGCCAGAATGTTCCTTAGAAGCAAGAATGGTCAAACTTTGTCTCACCTTCTTTGGTCATGTTGTCAGAAGGGGCCACTACCTGGAGAAGGATACATGCTTGGTGCAGAGTCAGTGAAACCCTCAATGAGATGGATTGACACAGTGGCTGCAACAATGGCCTCAGTCATAGCAAGCATTATGAGGATGGTGCAGGACTAGGCAGAGTTTTGTTCTGTTGCACATAGGCTCACTGTGAATCAGAGCTGACTTGATAGCCCCTAACAACAGCGAGATATTCTAAAACCAAAAATTTTGATAATTACCACTCTCTACCACAGTTTGTTTTCTCTATATATAAATTATATTTAGTACTTTTCTAGTATTATATAACTTTATTACTTTATCATTTTATCTTAATATCATATTTTATAGTACTAGAAAGGGTTAGTCCAGTCCTGTAACTCTTCTTATCCTGAAATTAATTCTTATATTTTAAAATATTATGTTTCAAAATCAACTTTAGTATTATATTGTGAAATTCAAAGAAAATGTATATTTTAATGGGAATCATTTTATTTTTATCTTTTATTATATTGAGATAATCTATTATCTGAGAAAATTAACATCTCTCTATATAAAGAGCACCCAGAAAGTTGGTAGTTCAAACCTAGATGCTCCATGGAAGGAAGATGGGACAATCTACTTCCATAAAGATTTACAATCTTAGAAACCCAATGGGGGTCAGTATGAATTGGAACTGACTTGATGGCAGTGTGTTTTATTTTTTTTTTTTGGTTATACAAAGAGCTAGAATTTTATTTTGTTGTTTATAAAAGGAGCAAATGATTAATTGCTCAACTACTAACTGGTGATTGAAACCCATCCGGAAGTACTTCAGATTAAAGGCTTGGTGATCTACTTCTGAACGATCACAGTCATTCTCCTAGTGTTGGAAGTGAAGAAGGCGGCAAAGGAAAAAAAAAAAAAAAGGTCACTTAGAAGCAATCAGCCATAGGACACAATGACCTTTGAGACCAGAAGAACTGGATGGTGCCCAGCTACCAATGCCCACCACTCAGGAAAGGATCAAATCTGGAAATCCTGGATAGAGTGGGAGGATGTGGAACATAATCCAAAAACTCAAAATGACCAGAATCACTGGTGAGATGAAATCTGGTGAGACCCCCCAATACTATGGTCTTGGAATACATTGTGTACGTGGAATAAAATGCATCCCAGGCACTGGCTCTCAGCCCAATAGTTAACAAGATGTACACACAGACCACTCAACCCAGGATGACACACCCACATACTCTATGGAAATATATCCCTTTGAGCAATAGACCATGGGACACCAGAGGACCAACATTCAAACTGAGGAAGTGCAGGACAAACAGGAGTGCATAATTATGAGAGGAACAGGGGGAGGGTTACAGGGTAGTGAGGGGAGGAGTCTGGGTTAGGGTTGGACATGGTAAATGGGGAATGAAACTAAATGTACATGTTACGTTGAATGTGAAACAAGCTCTTAATAAATAAATAAATAAATAAATAACTCTACCACCATGGCTCTAAGACTAAGTTATTCACCCAAACACTAATCTAGGTATTGCTGTGAAGATATTTTAGAGATGTAATTAAAGTCCATAATCAGTTGACTCAACCTAAGGGAGATTATTCTAGATAAACTGAGTGGGTCTCATCCAATCAAAAAAAAAAAAAAATCACAGTCATTCTTCCTCCTAGTTCATTGTGTAGGATCTGATGTCTTAAAAGCTTTGAAGCAGCCATCCCAGGCATGCCACTTGGTCTCCATTTGCTTGGAGCAACAGAAGAAGGAGAGTCAGGAATAGAGGAGCATGTGGAATGTGTGGCTAATTACCTCCATAAACAACTTTGCTATAAGACCAGAAGAACTGGATGATGCCCAGCTATCATTACGAACATTTTGATCAAAGATTCTATAGAAGAATTCTCATGGACTACAGAATTTCTGGGGAACTCTGGTAGCATAGTGGCTAAGGCACTTGACTGCTAACCAGAAGGCTGGAGGTTCAAACCCACCAGCCACTCCTCGGAAGGAAGGTT
>NW_006921698.1:2943299-2944996 GCF_000298275.1 Orycteropus afer afer | reverse complement strand
ATTTTTCTCCATGTGTGATTGGACAGAGGATTTCTGTCACCCATTCCTCAAACTAAAAATAAATAAAAACAAGAAAATAAAAATATATTATTCAGCACGGATAAGAAAAAGAAAGGCAAATCCTCTTTTCTCTATATTTTGTATTACTTTACAGTACCATCATGTGGTTTTTACTAAGATTTTATGAAGTAAAACACACAAAATTTGAGTTGAATGCCAGTCTTCATTTCCAACAAAAATGAAGTCTGTTGTACACAGCTGTGTTTAAAAGAATGGTATTGTTTATAATGGAATGTTTTAGATATTCCAAGTGTTTTGGCAGTTTAATAGAAATGTTCTCTTTGAAAAAGTTTGCACATTTTTTTGAAAATAATTACTGATGTAAAGTAAATTCTAATTATCAAAACAGACAGTCATTTGTGGGCTTTTTAAAGCAAAGACATTTTAAAAAGCTTCTTTTAACAACCAGGTGTATACAATTACTCACAATCTCAATAAGTCATTACGATAATATGCAAACACATCCCAATCAAATGGGAAATTCAAAATAAAATCATAAAGCATGTCCGAAAAGAAATCGAGAGCCTAACTTCACTGGATAAGTAAAAATTACCTTACAGGGATTAGTAAATATAAAACTTTTAAATGCTTAAGCAAAAAAAAAAAAAAGAAAAGAAAAACTAGCCTTATTTCTTTCCAATATACTACCTAAATCTAACTCCTTTTATGTTATATTCTTTCCCACACTGTTTAAGCTATTAATGAATTCTATGCAACTGAATTTGAGTTAGATGCTATATAATGATAACATTTAATTTACAGTTTTATAATTCATTTGTTTATATAACCATACTTTTGTTTGATTTTCAGTAATTTTGCCAGAATGGAAATGAAGCAGTTCTGAATGCAAACCCTTCAAAAGTATAATTGATACTTTGCTTTTTCTGTGGGAAAACCAACCTAAAATAACATTCTTTGTTGATACTTGCTCAGATCAGGTGGACCAAAACAGCAGGAAGTGCCTCTGACAGATTCCAAGACTCAAGTGTCTTCAATGAAACTTTGAGGATTACAAATATTCAGCGACACCAAGGAGGCCGATATTACTGTAAAGCAGAGAATGGCTTGGGGTCCCCAGCGATAAAATCAATCAGAGTGGATGTCTACTGTAAGTAAATTTCCCAAAAAGCTATGATTATCTCTACTATCAATGTTTTTGTCCTACAACTTCAGATCTATATTTCAGTTGTTAAGACTATTAAGGAAAAGTATGGTTTATCCCCAAATAATTTTGTTTAGTTGGCTAGTATACAATATAGTGAGAGCTCATTCAGTACATTCCCTGAAGAAATAGTCTTACTTTCATAATTTTTATGAAAATGTCCATGCATTTTACATTTAAGAAGCATGTTAACAAAAGAAGAAGAAACATCACCCATAATTCCACCAGAGATGGTTAGTTTTTTCATAGTGCCTATAAATACAAAAATACTTTTCTTATTTTTATGAAGAAAGAACCATCCTGTATATACTATAACATATGTTAACTTTATCTATGTGTAAGTATGTTGTTGTTGTTGTTGTATGCCGTCGAGTCAGCCCCGACTCATAGCGACCCCTCCTTGGGTTTCCGAGGCAGTTATCACTACGAAAGTAGGATTGCCCAACCTTCCTTCCGAGGAGTGGCTGGTGGGTTT
>NW_006921698.1:2940031-2941704 GCF_000298275.1 Orycteropus afer afer | reverse complement strand
TTTTACCATTCTGTAGGTTCTCTTTTTACTCTTTTGGAGAAATCGTCTGAGGCTGTGGTGAAGGGAATTACTTAGTATGGTTTTTCTAGCCATAGTCTTTGTAACTCTCACTTGATTACTGGGTGGGACCAGGCATAAAAGGTGTGTAGAACTCTGATGTTGGGATTAGTTAGTTTGTCACTCTCCCAGGCTTAAAACGAGCCTTTCTAGAGACACAGATAGGACAATCTACTTCTGTAGTGATACTGCCTCGGAAACCCAAGAAGGGGTTGCTATGAGTCAGATCCAATTTGACAGCAATGAGTTTAGTTTGGTTTGGAGAGACACAGAGAGGGGTATCTCACTCCCATTAAGTGATGAGCTAGAGGTGAAGTAGAGTGCATCCTTGGAACAGAGATCCCTGTATTGGACCTCCTTGGCAGAGATGCCTGGCAGAGAGAGATGCCCAGCAAAGAGACACTTGGCAGAGAGATGATCACATTAGAACAAAGAGGCATGAGACAGAGTGGTGGGCTTACCTGGCCTGCAGAGTAAGAAAGCTGAGTGCCCTTGGGCAGGAGGCTTGCTGGTGGAGTAGGATGCACCTAGGTGTGCCTATCAGCAAAGCTACAAGGGCTTTGTAACACTTTCTCAAGTAGGGCAGATGCCAGGCTGAAAGGCAAAGGGCCAAAGGGGCATGTCTGAGGGCACAGCAGAGGGGAGACTGTCCTGATTGAAGAATTTTATCCTGAGTGTGTTCCTGAACCTAAACTGTAGCTTGTTACTTCCCTAATAAACCTCATAATGTGAGTATTTTTGGTGAGTTCTTTGTGGCCATTGCAACAAATTATCAAACAAGTAGAGAAGTTGTGAGTGCCATGGGAGGGACAGTTGGTGTCAGAATTGCTAAAATGGCTGGAGGGTGGCAGCATGTCTGGCCTCATAGGAATAAGCTTTGGGCTGTTGATGGTGATTCTGTCTCTCTGTTGTGAAGTTAGAGGAGGTCAGAAGAATTAGCCTCTATGTCCCTTTAAGAGATCCACATAAGAATTTAATTTTCAGAAGGTCACAATCATCTAGTCTATCTTCTGCTGCTGGTGCATCTTTGGTTATGCTTAATAGTCTGTTTATGCCATAAATTGTGATCCCTAAGTATTCCCTTATTTTTCTTTGATGAACTTTATAGTTTTAGGTTTTACATTTAAGTCTTTGATTATCTGGAATTCATTTTTGTGTATGGTATTAGGTATTGATCTTGTTTCATTTTTCTGCAAATAGATATCCAGTTTTGGCAGCACCATTTGTGAAATAGACTCTCTCTTCCCCATTGAATGGATTTCATCCTTTTGTCAAATATCTACTGACCATAGGTTGATGGATCTATTTCTGTGTTCTCAATTCTGTTTCACTGGTCTATGTGTCTGTCATTGTACCAATAGCAGGCTGTTTTGACAACTGTGGCTGTGTAGTAAATTTTAAGATATCAGGGTGTGAGACCTACTACTTTGTTCTTCTTCAGTAGTACTTGGCTTATCCAAGGTCCCTCTCCTTTTCATATAAAATTAGTGATAGGTTTTTTCATGTCTTTAAAGAATGTTGATGGAATCTGGATTGGGATTGCATGGAATGTATAGATTGCTTTGGGTAGTTTGGGCATTTTCACAATGTTCAATCTTCCTATCCATGAGCATGGT
>NW_006921698.1:2927114-2936393 GCF_000298275.1 Orycteropus afer afer | reverse complement strand
TGATGTCTCTGGCTCCTTGTTTACAGTCTTGTAAAGTTATTTTACTTTGGATACTTCTATAATTGGGTTGAATTCTGGGTTATGTCATCATGTGTGTGAATCATCAATTGTTGTTTGCTGTTTTTGGTTCTGTGTCTGAAGGACTGCTTTCAGCATTTCAGCAAGTTCAGGCTGTTTTAACAAATCCCCTTAATTTCTGCTTATCTGGAAATCTCCTAATTTCACCCTCATTTGTGAGGAATTGTTTTGCTGGGTATATAATTCTTGGTTGAAATTTTTCTCATTCAGGATTTTATATATATCATTCCATTGCCTTCTCACCTGCATGGTTTCTTCCTAGAATCGGAGCTTAGTCTTATTAGTTGCCCTTTGTAGGTAACTTTTCTTTTTTCCCATGCTGCTTTCAGGATTCATTCTTTGTCTTTGATTTGAATAAGTTTAATAATGATATCATTAATATCACATGCAAGTAAAATCTTACCGAAGATAATTCAAAAATGATTGCAGCAGTTTATTGACAGAGAACTTCCAGAAATGCAAGTTGGATTCAGAAGAGGACATAGAACAAGGGATATCATTGCTGATATCAGATGGATCTTGGCTGAAAGCAAAGAATACCAGAAAGATGTTTACTTGTATTTTATAGACTATGCAACAACATTTGATTGTGTGGATCATGACAAATTGTGGATAACATTGAGAGGAATGGGAATTCCAGAATACTTAATTATACTCATGAGGAACCTGTACATAGACCAGGAGGCTGTTGTTCAAATAGAAAAAGGGAACACTACATGGTTTACATTCAAGAAGGGAGTGTGTCAGGTTTGTATCCTTTCACCATACTTATTCAATCTGTATGCTGAACAAATAATCTGAGAAGCTGGACTATACGAAGAAGAATGTGGCATTAGGATTGGAGGAAGAATCGTTACCAACCTGTGATACACTGATGATACAGCTTTGCTTGCTGAAAATGAGGATGACTTGAAGTACTTACTGATGAAGATTGAAGAATACAATCTGCAGTATGGATTACATCTCAACATAAAGAAAACAAAAATCCTCACAACTGGACCTATAAGCAGCATCATGATAAATGGTGAAAAGATTGAAGTTGTCAAAGACTTCATCTTGCTTGGTTCTACAATTGATGTCAATGGAAACAGCAATCAGGACATCAGATGCCATATAGCACTGGACATGTCAGTCGCAAAGATCTCTTTCAAGTGCTGAGGAGCAAAGATGTCTCCTTGAGGACCAAGGTGAGCCTGACACAAGCCATGGCATTTTCAATCACCTCAAATGCAAGTGAGAGCTGGAAAATGAATAAGGAAGATCAAAGAAGAATTGATGCTTTTCAGTTGGTGCTGCCAAAGAATGCTAAAGTACCATGGACTGCTAAAAGAACTAACAAATATGTCCTGAAGGAAATGCAGCTGGAATGTTCCTTGGAAGCAAGAATGGCCAGACTTCATCTCACCTACTTTCGTCATGTTATCAAAAGGGACCATTTCCTGGAGAAGGATGTCATGCTTGGTAAGGTGTAGGGTTGATGAAAGTGGGGAAGGCCCTCAATGAGATGGATTGACACAGTGGCTGTGGCAATAGGCTCAGGAATAGCAAGGATCATGGAGCTGGCACAGGACCAGGTGGTGTTTCGTTGTGCTGTGCATAGGGTCACTGTGTCTTGGAGATGACTCGATGGCACCTAACAACAACAACATTCATCTTGATGGTATTCCACATGAATCTTAGGCTTTCTTCATTTTGTTTTGATCATTTTACTGATTTATCCCTTAGCAAAGTAGTGTTGAAATATTTGTCTTCAGTCTCAGATTGTTAATGAGCCTTGCTCCAATCCTGATGTCACATTCTTCTTTATACAGTCCAGCTTCTCAGATTATTTGCTCAGCATACAGATTAAATAAGTATGGTTAAAGGAAACAGCCCTGACACACTCCCTTCCTGATTTTAAACCATGCAGAATCCCATCCCCTTGTTCTGTATGAATGATAGCATCCTGGTCTATGTACAGGTTCCTCCTGAGTACAATTAAGTGTTCTGGGATTCCCATTCTTCTCAATGTTATCCACAATTTGTTGTGATCCACACAATTGAATGCCTTTGCATAGTCAATAGAGCACACGTATTTCTGGT
Source organism: Orycteropus afer afer (assembly GCF_000298275.1). Lineage (NCBI taxonomy): Eukaryota > Metazoa > Chordata > Mammalia > Tubulidentata > Orycteropodidae > Orycteropus > Orycteropus afer. The sequence goes on along the minus strand of NW_006921698.1, from coordinate 2,934,233 downwards.
ATTCTTTGCTTTGAGCCAAGATCCATCTGATATCAACTATGGTGTCCCTTGTTCCCCATCCCCTTCTGAATCCAGCTTGCATTTCTGGAAGTCTCTATCAGTATACTGCTACAATTGTTTTTGATTTATCTTCAGTAAGATTTTCACTTGCATGTGATATCAATGATATTGTTCAACAATTTCCACATTCTGTGGGATCACCTTTCTTTGGAATGGGTGTAGATATGGATCTCTTCCAGTAAGTTGGCCAGGTAGCTGTCTTCCAAATCTCTTGGCATAGCCAAGTGAGTACCTCTAATGAAGCACCTGTTTGTTGAAATATCTCAATGGGTATTCTGTCAATTCCTGAAGCCTCATTTTTTTTTGCCAATTCCTTCAGTGCAACTTCAAGTTCTTCCTTCAATACTATTGTTTCTTCATCATATGCCACCTCCTGTAATGGATGATCATCTACCAGTTCTTCTTGGAATAGTGACTCTGTGTATTTCATCATCTTCCTTTGATGTTTCCTGCATTATTCAACATATTGCCCATGGGAATTTATAAAATATTTACTTTTAATTTGTAGTTGTATGTTAGTGTGGTTCACCCAAGATTTTTTTTCTTTTTCCTTTATTTTGATTTGGTGTATCTGTGTGAGCAGGGTACTCTGCTCCTCTATTTGTTCATTGTTAACATTTAGGTACTCTTCTGGTGGGTATAATAGAGAATGAGAGTTGTATACATATATCTGTTAACTGTTTGTAAGGAGCAGTTGGGGGTGAGTGGAGGTGGTATAAACCAGTGTGTGCTATTGGTCAGTTTGTACAAAAGCAAATGCATGGTGCTGAAGGAGGTACAAGTATGGTTGTGTTCTGTTTGAATTGTTGCTGTCTCCCACACAGACAACAACAAAAAAAATTAATCACTGAAAAAATATAAACAAGAGAACGGAAAACTCAAACTGCATTAACAAACAGGAATGATTGCAAAGAAACAAAAACCCTAATAATGAGATGAAAAATTTTCAAAATAGATTTAAAAAGGATAAAAGAAAGCTAATGAGAAGAAGAGAGAGAAAGAAATCCACACTATCTGTGAAGGAATCAATGAGAAAAAAAAAGAGCAAGAGTAAAAGAATAGTGAAGAAAAAATGGAAAAACTTCAAAAGGAATGACAATGAATGGCAAGAACCAAAAAAAAAAAAGGAAAGAAGGGAACCATGAATAGGAACTATAAGAAAAACAAAAGAATCTGGGTCAGGAAAGAGAAAAATAAAAATAAAAAATAAAGAGAGAGAGAGAGGAGGAAGATAAAAGGAATAAAAAGGAATAATTTTATTTGAAAACAAACAAAAACAAAACTGTGGGGTGTGAGGCATAGCACCCAGGCATTTCAAGGCACAGACTGGGGTGGAATTCTTGCTGTTCAAGAAGGTGGATGGAGGTGGGGGATGATCACACCTCTGTTCACCAAGAGGGTGTAGACTAACAAGGGGAATATTGCACTGTTCTTGTCATCAGCCCCCTGTGTAATTGCCTGGCTGTCCTTGGCAAGCAGAGCCTATTCTTAGGTCTCTGTCCCGGTAAGAATGCCACATACATATATCCAAAATTGTTGTGCCTACCACTTGCAAACATCCAAAACGGGTGCACCCTTAGGAAAGCTGCTGGCAGTGCACAAGTCTATTTATCTCCTTTGCTGTTTTCCTTTCTGGTTGTCTGGCACAAAAGCGGTCCTTGTCCATGCAGTCCTTGGTAAGCAGAGTAGATTCTTAGGTTGCTACTGGGAAATATTCCAAGTGACTGTGCCCTCAGGACAGCCTGGTACTCTGCAGCTTCCTTTTGTCTCCTTACTCACTGTTTTCATTCAGGTTCTTCTACCAAAACAAACAACCAAACTCACTGCTGTTGAGTCAGATATGACTCACAGAGATCCCTCCTAGGGTTTCCAAGGCAGTATCCCTATGCAAGTAGATTGCCCAGTCTTTGTTCTAAGGAGTGGCTGGTGGGTTTGAACCATTTAGTAGTCAAATGACTTAGGCACCGTGCCAGCAGGGCTCCTACTGTTGTTGTTGTTATGTGCCATCCAGTTGGATCCAGCTCATAGCACCCTCCTTGGGTTTCTGAGGCAGTATAAATACGGAAGTAGATTGTCCAACCTTCCTTCTGAGGAGTAGCTGGTGGGTTTGAACCACCAGCCTGCTGGTTAGCAATCAAGTGCCTTAGGCACTACGCTACTAATAGTTGGTATTTAATCCACTTCTTTATCCTTGCCTTCAAAGCTCAGGGTTACAGGATCATCTTCTGTATCAGTTTCAAATGGTTTCTCATTGCTTTGTTGCATAGCATTTGTGTAGCTTGTCTACCTATTCTGCCATTTTGCCAGAACTCTCACTACTTTACTTTGTTTCTTCTTTACTTGTGATGAAGCCTTTGGGTGGTACAAATGGTTAAGTGCTCATCTCAGAAGAAAGGCCTAGCAGTTTACTTCTAAAAAGTCAGCCATTGAAAACCCTATGGAACACACAGTGTTTTCACACAGCATATCTGGCCTCATCAAGAGTTGGCATGGATTTGAAGGCAATTGGTTTTTACTTTCAATGCATGAAAAATGATATACAGTTAGGAAGGTGTTTGAAATAATACATGGTCTATTTGTCAGCCCTTAATGCTGAATTGCATTTCTTTAGACCACTGGAACGTGAGCAAGAGGGCTGTTTGTGATTTGCCTTCTGTATTCATATAATTTTTTTTTTTTTTTCCTGGAAATGATGAGAAAGAGTTAGTGCATGGTCCATTTTCTTGGGCATTTTGTAGCCCTAGAGATAACAACTGGCATAACTCAGTCATCTTAATCTTCTGTGGCACTCTTTCACTATCTTTACCATTACACAGGCTGGTCTTATCCCATACATCTCCCAAACATAGCATAGACTCTGGTTTTCCTACTACTGTCCAAATATTTCCTGGTATATATTCCATTTTTCTATATTCTTACTATTTTGTTCATATTTCATTTTTCAATACAATAACCTCCATTATTTAACTTTCTAGAGTATGCACCTATATTTCTTTTGTTATTCTAGTTTTGGCTATGAAGTTTTAAAATTCATGTTCTCAGTGTTCTGAAAATTGAAGGCTATTTTTAAATTTTTAATTTTTGTGTTTTGTTTTGTTTTTGGTAACTTTTGTCAGTAAAACTTGTTGTGAACAAATAAAACTATATATTGTCTTCATTTACTCTACTTTGTATGAATAACCACATTTTGTTCAAGAAATAATTTGCTTGATTACATGGTGTCACCACAGATCCTGGTGAGTGTGTCACATGATACAGGGTATGTGTACTGTTACCATGAGTCAAAATTGACTCTACAGCAACTAACAACACCATATTTTCAAAATCGGAAAATATTTATCGAATGTTTTGCCTGAATATAGTGGTCTACATTGCCACCACAATAGATTTGCTAACAAATTTTAAAACATTAGATTGTCGTGCTTCAATCCAGTGTGTAAAGGAGGGGAACACATTTTTAGAAACATTTTAATGTTCCTTTGTCTTCCTTCTACCACGGAGCCTTTTTAGTACTCTTCTGAATTATGTCCCGTTTTCTGTTTCCTCAGTATGATATCCAAGCTCATACTGTACATCTTGCTGAAAATGCTACCACTATCACCTCTAAGTTTCCTAAGCCATATTAGTCTTTTAAGGTTTGATTTATCTTCCATGCAACTATGCCTGAAGCCATGAGGTCTCAGTTACCTTCCCTTTGACTCCACACTGCGATTTTTTTCGTACAATCTGGATTTGGTAACTACCAGTATCTTATCTTATTTAAAGTGAAATGTTGTTGTGATAACTGCCATATTGAAGTACTATTTTCAGTGCTATTTTAGTGGCTAGTGTTGATTTAAAAAAAAAAAAAAAAGAAAGAAAGAAAATGCTATCCTGTTGATTCTGACTCATAGCTACCCCCTTTAGGTTTCTAAGGCAGTGAATGTTTAGAGTAGTAGATTGCCCAGTCTTCCTTCTGTGGAGTGACCAGTGTGTTTGAACTGCCAGATTTCTGGTTAGCAGTCAAGTGCCTTAGACACTACACTACCAGAGCTCCTTAGTGTTCATTAGACAGCTGTTAAAAATTATATTATTTGAAACAATAACATAAGTTAAAGTCTGGACTCTGAATAAATGTTCCATCTCTAATATAACCTATTCAAAGAATGCATTACCTTAAGTTCCAGAGTATATTTTTCTGATGGAGATCTAGATTTGCTTCTTAAACAGTTCTTTGTATTCTTTAAGGTTATGAATAAATAAAAGATTTTGGATACTAAAGTTGCAACATATTTTGACTGAAACACTGCACTACAGACAACTAGAATTATGTGAAGAATCTATATGTTCCACATATAGCTTTGACTGAACACTAGTGATTTTAGGTTTAGATATATTTTCTCTGTATAGATCCTTATAGCTTAAAACTGATAATAAGAAAGTGACTACCATATATTAAGGCTGTGTTTAAATTTAGTGACCTTGACATCTAAACTTGGAATACAGTATTTAAGATTCATTTGTGTTTGCACTTTGATTTGATGATTTACTGCCTGATTGAATAGATATTCATTTACTGGAAATCATAAATAAGTTAGCAATTTTAATTCAGGTATTTTAGCTTGCACTATTTTAGGAAATGCTTAAACAATAGGACCAATTTTCCTGTTTGGAGCAATAGTTTTAGATACATCAGCTGCACTGCAGATTTCTGCTTCTTATTCTAAACTTGTTCCACATGTAGAACTTTCAACATTAGTAGAACTTGGAATATTGGATGGACATAGAATATAAAATACAAAACATCTGCAACAAGACTTCCATTTATAACATCAAACTGAGGCTAACTTGGATTAGATTTAACAAAAATCCCAAAGAATAATATTAAAATTATACCTTGGGTCCTTTATGGTAGTTTCTCTCTAGAACCCCTTGTGATAGGCTGTCTCTAGAAACGGCCCCACTCTCTCAATAGTCTTGGAGAATTTTAATAATAGTGAAAATGTTTCTCTCTCATTAAACCTTGTGTTCTGATCAAAAGTCTCTAGGCATTAGCATGTGCTAACCCCTCATTATTTTAATGAGAAAATTCAGTCTCAGAAAAGGAACTTGCTACAATGCAGAGACATATAAAGTGAGGTGATATTTGTCAAATAGATATTTTGAATATATGTAGAACTATTATTAATATTTTGATCATTTTGGGTATGTTTATTGACCTACATTAGCAACTTCTTCCTACATAATTTAATAAAATTACTTATAGTTGATAAATTGGGCTACATTGATTTTATAAAAGAACTACCAAATGTGTGTTTTTTTTTTTTTTTTTTACTATTTCAAACAAGAATACAGTTTGGTCTGTATTAGTATTTTCAGAAATTATCATAACTATATGCTTTACTTTATATAGCCCATCATTTTATTTATAAAGTTTAAAAACTATTCTAAGAGTTCCATGACATATAATTTCATAATCAATGTATATTGATAGTCTAGTATGCTTCATAATCATAAAGATTTAATTTTTCCGCAAAATCAAATCCAATTTCTTGTACACATATTTCTGATCAAAGGCTAGTAAATTACAATTCTTCTTTTGGTAGGATACAGCTTCTGAGAGCCAGAAACCAATTAGCAATATATTTAGAAAAATATATAGACCAGTTCTACGTAAGCCTGTTGTTTTAAACATATACATTCTTCATGTTTTCATCATGAAAACATGTTAAAAAAATAATAATGGAATAAACAACACCAATAATAACAAAATGGCATATAACCACAATTAAAAAGAGAATGAGAGAAGACATGAACAAAATGATTTTTGAAGAAAAGAGAAAAATCAGAACAGAAACAATAATTGCTTGTTGTTGTTATGTGCCGTCCAGTCGGCCCCGACTCATAGCGACCCCTCCTTGGGTTTCTGAGGCAGTATCACTATGGAAGTAGGATTGCCCAACCTTCCTTCCGAGGAGTGGCTGGTGGGTTTGAACCGCCAGCCTTCTGGTTAGCAGTCAAGTGCTTTAGCCACTATGCTATTTTTGAAGAAAAGAGAAAAATCAGAACAGAAACAATAATTGCTTAGAATATCAAATAAAGTTCACATAACGATTTATGCTGAAGAACACCAAAAAACTCAGATATTGGATGCATCAGTTACCTTCTAAAATGAGGATATAATTTGATCTAAAAACAGAAAAATCCATTGAAAGTCTATATAAGAACCAGTTTTACCCAGAGAGCTCTTTCCATGTTGTACATAGCCTGATGTCCAACTCCCTCAACTCCTCCAAACTTCTCAGTCAACCCCAGAAGACCAGAAGTTTATTTGTGTGAGATGTTGAGCCAGAGAAATTTAAACTAAGAGATCTAAATTCATCTAAAAGAAGATGCAACACTATTGCATTTGAACCAGTGATATTAAGTGAAATTTTACATAGTAATCCCAGACTTTTCTCCCATTTGACTCTGAAAATGCTGGTGATCCTAAGCAGGAAATTGAAAGATCCTTCTCTTGGGAAACTGAGCAACACCAGAAATAAAGCCTATAGTCCCTAACAATATGGTGTTGTGGTTAAAAAGCTCCATTAATATGATCACAATGAAGTCTACCATTTGATAAAGATAAGTTCTTCAATGACAACTTCTTAAATATAATGTACAAGATAACCAGATATTTGAAATAATCTTATAACAGGAAAGAGAGTGACCAAGACAAAGGAAATATGAAAAAAAACAAAATAAACTAATTTAGGAAACAAAGATAATACAAGTTGGCTAAAAGACAAAACAAAATAATTAATGATATTTATAATTAATATTCTATGAGACATATTGATCTGTGCAAATATAGGAAAATATACAAAAGAATTTTCAGAGAATATCAAGGGTCTCTTAGAATATTAGTAATGATGTCAAAAATATCAATAGAAAGGCTAGAAGATAAATTTGGAAAAGTCTTATAGAAAATAGTAATGTTATGCAACATAGGAGCTCTGGTAGCATAGTGCCTAAGGCACTTGACTGCTAACCAGAAGGCTGGTGGTTCAAACCCACCAGCCACTCCTCGGAAGGAAG
>NW_006921698.1:2892395-2923784 GCF_000298275.1 Orycteropus afer afer | reverse complement strand
TTTTTTTTGCATAAAATTTGCCCAATGCAATATATATTTGATGTCTTGACTGCTGCTTCCATTGGTGTTGATTGTAGAACTAAATAATATGAAGTCTTTGACAACTTCGATCTTTTCTCCATCAATCGTGATGCTGCTTATTGGTCCAGTTGTGAGGATTTTTGTTTTCTTTATATTGAGGTGTAATCCATACTGCCAACTGTAGTCTTTAATCTTCATCAATAAATGCTCCAAGTCATCCTCACTTTCAGCAAGCAAAGTTGTGTTGTCTGCATATCACATGTTGTTAATGATTCTTCCTCCAATCCTGATGCCACATTCTTCTTCATACAGTCCAGCTTCTCAGATTATTTTCTCAGCATACAGATTGAAGAAGTATGGTGAAAGGAAACAGCCCTGACACACTTCCTTCCTGATTTGAAACCATGCAGTATCCCCTTGTTCTGTTTGAACGACAGTCTCTTGGTTTATGTACAGGTTCCTCTTGAGTAAAATTTAAGTGTTCTGTAATTCCCATTCTTCTCAATGTTATCCATAATTTGTTACGATCCACACAATTGAATACCTTTGCGTGGTCAATAAAACACAAGTAAATGTCTTTCTGTTATTCTTTGCTTTGAACTAAGACCCATCTGACATCAGCTATGATATCCCTCACTCCACATCCCCTTCTGGATCCAGCTTGCATTTCTGGAAGCTCTCTGTCAATATACTGCTGCAACCATTTTTGAATGATCTTCAGTAATATTTTATTGCATGTGATGATATCAATGATATTGTTTGATAATTTCTACATTCTATTTTCTATTCTAATTTCTATCTTTCTTTGAAACGGGTACAAATATAGATGTCTTCCAGTCATTTGGCCAGTTAGTTGTCTTCCAAATCTCTTGGCATAGCCAAGTGAGTGCCCTCAGCACAACATCCGTTTGTTGAAACATCTCAGTGAGTATTCCGTCAATTCCTGGAGCCTTGTTTTTGGCCAAATCCTTCAGTGCAGCTTCAATACCATTGGTTCTTGATCATATGCCATCTCCTGAAATGGATGATCATCTACTATTTCTTTTTGGTATAGTGACTCTGTGTATTCCATTCATCTTCTTTTGATGTTTTCTGCATCATTCAACTTATTGACCATGGGATCTTTCAGTATTGCAATTTGAGGCTTAAATTTTTACCTCAGTCCTTTCCACTTGAGAAATGGTGAGCATGTTCTTCCCTTTTGTTTTTCTAACTCCAGGTCTTGCACATTTCAGTATAATAATTTACTTTGTCTTCTCTAGCTGCTCTTTAAAATCTTCTGTTCACCTCTTTAATCCCATTGATTCTTCCATCCACTTTAGCTACTCTCCATTTGAGGGCAAGTTTCAAAGTCTCTTCTGACATCCCTTTTGGTCTTTTCTTTCTTTCCTGTCTTTTTAATGGCCTTTTGCTTTCTTTGTGGATAATGTTCTTGATGTCATCCCACAATTCCTCTGGTTTTTGGCATTGGTGTTCAATACATCAAATCTATTCTTTATATGGTGTCTAAATACATGCATAGTCACAATAATAAAAGATCTTTATCTAACCAAAAGAATGGTATAAATATGTGGAAGAAGGGATGAGTTTAGCATTAAAAAAAACTGAAGGCTTTTCTTCTGCAGGAAGAAGTAAGACTGTATCTGAAAATGAAAAAAAAAAAAAAAAAACCTTTTAAATAACTGTTTAAGCATTTCTAAATATGAAGAAAAGCCAGGAATTAATAGTTAGGAGATGGATTAAAATAAATTCCCTCTGGTTATTGAAAATGCTTATGGTTGTGTTTTGTATAATAATTTGCCTTTTAAAACTACATGCATACATAATTTGATTTAAAAAATTTAATTCGTAAAAGATGGATTTGAATATTGGGGTTTTCTTCAACTTACATCAGGGTCTCATTCCATCAACTACTCTGTTTTAGTCAGTCCTGATATAAGTTGAATGTTTCTTTTTTTTTTCCCCTGTTTTCATTATTATTATATTTTATTATTAGTATCTTTGTGTATTCTATCTATATTTGATGCCAGGGACTAGTCCTTCCTGATAGCATCTTCAAAGTATGTGAGAAGTCTTACCAACCTTCCTTCTAAGAAGCATTCTTTCTATACTTCTTCCAAGATAAATCTGTCTGTTCCAGAAGTCCATGGTGTATTAAATTTTCTTCACCAAAATCATAATTCAAATGCATCAGTTCTTCTTCAGACTTCTCTATTCATAGTCCAGTTTTCTCATGCATATGAAGCATGAGGAGAATGAAAATATCATGGCTTGGGTGAGGTGTACCTTAGTCCTCAATGTGACATCTTTGCTCTTGAACATTTTTAAAAGGTGTTTTGCAGCAGATTTTACCAATAACAAATAGAACCCAACTCTTTCCGGTTAAACTCAACTACCATTTTATTTATATTATTTAGTAAGAAATATTTAAACAAGTTTTGATTCTTATCTCTCTCCTTTTTTCAACAAGTAATTGAGTAGCTACTCAAAATATAACTCCTTGAAGGCTGGCGGTTAAAGCCCACCAGCCACTCCTTGGAAGGAAGATGGGGCAATCTACTTCTGCAGTGATACTGCCTCTGAAACCCAAGGAGGAGTCGTTATGAGTCAGGTCTGACTGGATGGCACTTAACAACAACAACACCACCACAAAGGATTGCATAATTTGTTCCTTCTATGAGATTAAGAGGTAAGCAATGTAAAGAGGCAAAGAGCAACTCGTAATTTACGTAAATGGAAATACAAACATTAAGCAATCAGGTAAATAACATAAATGATGTTTGACAACAGTAAATGATGTGTCAAATGGCATAGAAATGAGAGGTCACTATCTGGCATCTTGTCACCAGAGAAGTAAGATTTACATTGTAGTTTGTAATGTAAACTACAGGATGAATTTTGAGGGACAATTCTCTGTGGTATCTTGTCATCTTTTTATCTCAACTGTCTTTTCAAGGACAATTTTATAGCAAATAGCCTTGAACAGTTGAGATAATGTCTGCCTCTAGGATAGAGGACAGATTTGTTTCCTAACCAAGATTATACAGATAATGTCTTTCTCAAGAGTAAAATTTGGACCTTTTTGCTAGCAGATCCTTTCCTAAACTCAGAGTTCTTTAGCTGTGACCCAAGCCCACTGTGTGCACAAAAGTCCTCTGGGCTGATCCACAGCATTCTCTGAGGAACCTGAAGGACAAAGAAGAACTTGTGCAAACTTGAAGTAATGCTTCCAGCTGTGACATGCATTATAAAGTTATGTCTCTGACCTACAAGGAGCCTTGGTGGAGTAGTAGTTAGACACTTGAATGTTAAACATTGGTGGTTCGAACCCATCAGTCACTCTGGTGGAGAAAGACTTGGCAGGCTGCTTCTGTAAATAATTACAGCCCTGAAAACCCTATGCTGCACTTCTACTCATTCCTATATGGTTGCTCTGAGTTGGAATTTGACTGGATGGGAATTATTTTGTTTATTTTGTTATATCTCCGACCTGGGAATCTCATATCTTTTGCCAGCAACTGTGAAATTTTTAACATGCTAACCAGGAGCTCTGGTAGCATAGTGCCTAAGGCACTTGACTGCTAACCAGAAGGCTGGTGGTTCAAACCCACCAGCCACTCCTCGGAAGGAAGATGGGGCAATCTACTTTCATAGTGATACTGCCTCAGAAACCCAAGGAGGGGTTACTATGAGTCGGGTCCGACTCAACGGCACTTAACAACAACACAACAACCAGCAAGTAAGATAAAATATCAGGACCTTCACAGTTCTTCACAGAATAAGTTTAAATAAGTATTGGTGAAAGCCAATGACATTTAAATTGTGTGATCAATTTGGTTAAAGGCCTAGAAAAGAGAATAAACAAATTTTGGGGGGCAGTAGTAACTAGGATGGTGAGTGTAGAGTAGAAATGAGAATTTAATGTGAAAGATGGGTTGTCAGAATGTGTTGAACTTTTTCTGCCAGGGGTTTTAGACTGTGTGATTGATAATCTTCCACTTACATAAGACATAAAATATATTGTAATTTTAGGACTGCAGAATCGCTGATGCACATGTTAATTCTCCAAATCCTGATATTACTTCATTTGTCCTTTGTAAGAAGACATGGCCACAAATTGAGATCCCCACAAGATCTATGACTTTGAATGAAAGCAAGCTTCTTCAAGCATGTGTGTGGGGGAAACAAAAGTAGATTCACAGAATTTTGAAGTTCTCCTATCTGTATGTTACCTTGAGATTCTGGAGAATGTTTAAACTATTTTTCAAGACTGTGTTCGCCTAATTCTTTCACTTATTCTCTACCATGAAAGTGTTATTGACAGGGTAATAGAGGTTATACAACTTTAAAGGTTAAGGTTTGTGTAAAACTTATTTTTAATTCAAAAAGAAATTAGATTTAGAGGCATTACCTTAATAAGTCTTCATGTTTGCAGACACTGTCCACACATGAGACAGATCTTTTCCAATATCCATTAAACATTTTGTAAGCCTTCTTATTTCTGAAACATACCCCTAGTTTGAATTTTACTTAGGTAGATTGGTGCATTTCATTATATTTAGAACAAGTAGTGTTATTTTTTGTCTTTTTAGTTTTTTTTGTTTTAACTATTACATTTTCACCTAAGAAATTAGTGGGGATTAGGATGACATGTTACCCCCAAATACATTATTCCCCAAATACATTTTACTTTGTTAGAAAGAAGAATTAGATAACACACAGTTAAAAATGGTTGACACTGAGTTATTTGCACTTTTCTTTTTTTTTAAATCGAACCTATCAACATACCTTCTTGATAGGAAAGTAGAAAAGTTTTAAACAAGGGCCAGAAGGACTGAAGGGGTTTCTGGTAGCATAGTCAACCCTCAAGGAAAACTAATGACTTTTTCAAGTGAACAGCATTAAGCATAATTTTATTTCCCACCACTCTTTCTCCTGAAACTACAGCTTTGAGTTTGGAAGATCTTTTGATGCTGCCTATGGTGATGACAGCACTTATTAAAATGAGCTACTCTCATTGTGAATACCTTATTAATCAATCATAAGACAGGATTTCACAATCTCATGTATATTTTAGACAAAGAAGGGGAACTCTGATGTTGCTGTGGTTAAAGCAGTGGACTGCTAACCAAAAATTGGCAGTTCAAACCCACCAGCTGCTCTGCAGGAGAAAGATGAGGAAGTCTGCCTCCATAAAGATTTATAGCCTTGGACACCTTATGCGGCCATTCTACTCTGTCTTATAGGGTCACTATGAGTTGGAATCAACTTGATAGTAATGGGTTTTTTTCTGCAAAGAAACTTGCTCATCATGGTTATTTACTCCTGGAATGCATTGTGTTGTTGTTGTTATGTGCCATTGAGTTGTCCCCGACTCATAGCGACCCCTCCTTGGGTTTCCGAGGCAGTATCACTACAGAAGTAGATTGCCCCATCTTCCTCCTGAGGAGTGGCTGGTGGTTTTGAACCACTAGCCTTCTGGTGAGCAGTCAAGTGCCTTAGGCGCTATGCTACCAGAGCTCCCCCTGGAATGCATAGACAATCTAATTCCCATATAAAGTTAGCAAGACTAATAAAATAAATTAGTCAAAAATCCTAGAATGACAAAACCCTACAGTGAGTATATAGACTAGTACAAAGTCAAAAGCCATAACAATGTAATGTTGATTCCTGTAAGCTGAAACATGAACATATAGATATGTTATTGTTGTTGTTGACCCACCAGCCACTCCTCGGAAGGAAGGTTGGGCAATCCTACTTCCGTAGTGATAACTGCCTCGGAAACCCAAGGAGGGGTCGCTATGAGTCAGGGCCAACTCGACGGCAAATAACAACAACAACAACAGATATGTTATATTGCATTTCTTTAAGCCCACTGATTGTTCTTCTTCCCAAATCTTACATAAGTGTACTTAGTCTCTGCTAATATATTTCCAAGGGAACATAATTCTTGCCTTCTACGTGGAGACCCAGGTTCAATTTCTGGGCAATGAACCTTATGCACAGCCACACCCATCTATCAGTGGAGGCTTGTGCATTGCTGTGATGCTAAACGGGTTTCAGCAGAACCTTCAGATTAAAATGGACTGGGGTGAAGGGCCTCCTGATTTACTTCTGAAATCAGCCAGTAACAACCCTATGGATCATAATGTTCTGATTGCATCCAGTCGTGGATGGTGCAGGACTGGGTAGCATTTAGTTCAGTTGCACAAGGGTTGCATGAGACAAGCAGCTGACAACAAAATCAATATAGTTCTACTGAAAAGCCAATCACTATTTTTGAAAGTGCCTGTCCTGTCTTTGTGCAACATTTGTTAGTGTATTTCTCTTTAATGAGAGTATTGACTTTCCTATAAATTCTACTGCACATATTTTTAGCTGCTCTTTCATGTGACCATTTTGAAAAGATGGACATAGGCAATATGATTTTTTTCCCAAGATCAATATTTCCATTTTATTTTTATTTATATGAGATATTTTTCCAAACATCTTACCTTCCTGAAGACTCTCTTAACATACTTAATTTTGTCAATATTTCTTTAAATATACATACATATCACCTGATCCACACAATAGTTCTTATTATTAACACATTTGAGTTCTTATTAATTCTTATTTTTGACCTAATAAGAATCAGGCAACAGTATTTTACTTTGTTGATTCACATGTGAACATCAAATAGATATTTAAAAAGTGCTGTTCTGTTAACAATTATTTGTACAATTGATTATAATCTAATCCAAAAGCAGAATCTTTTATATATATTCCTGATAAATTTCACCTTATTTTTAATTGTACATAAATATTATAAGATATAAGTATTTTAAAAGTTTTAAATATGTATATGTTTTAGAACTTAATTTCCTAGCTATTCATTTCAGTTTTTGTATTTTTCTATTTAAAAGAATATTTCCTATTTTTGTCTAATTCATTGCTATAAATATTGCCTCTTGTAAGACAGAGATGAGACTCCTGTGATAAGCTATGTTTGCAACATATTTCCAAGTTTCAAGTTATTATCATGACCTGTGGCAGACACTTCCTAGATATTTACCAAACTAATGTTTATTTTACTGATCTACAGCTAAACTAGATTTCCTGACCTCTATTAATCTAGGTGATGCCATATGACTAAGTCAGTTCTTGTTGATAAAAGTGAGTGGTGATGTATGCCCTATCCAGACTGAGTGCCTAAATGCATCAACCCAGTTCTTCACATGGTGTCTTGATTTATTCATCTCTATATGAAGAGACTCCAGTAAAAGTGTCCCAGGAACCACAATATAGGAGAATTTTTAATGTTTGAGACACCATTTGGAAAAGACCTTTTACAGAATGAACAATTGGATTGGAATTTTAATAAGAGGATTTCTTTTTCCTAAGCCACTGAGCTTCGGGGGAATATTAATTATATTTACTTAATTGCTTTCTTCTTGGTTACTGTTAACATCTAGTCTCTATTTCTACAAAGTATTTATTAACACACAGAAGGTCTTCTGTAATGTATGGCTCATTTTGTTCTCATTTTTAATAGCCCAATTGAAGTAAGCACATTTTAACACCAACAGTCTTACAAAGGAAAATAAATCTATTTATTAATTACATGTGCAAAATGGGAAATAAATTAGGAAATTTTTTAATATTTCAATGTTCTTATCCCTCTTCTTAATTCAAGAAATACTTCTGGTCTGAGAATTCTCCCTTCGAACTTTGTGTTAATGCCGTCTAAATCTGAACCATTTTCTGATTTCTCATTTTTCTCACACTTAGCTCTCTTGGCATAGTTGTTGAAGCCTTTGGCTTCTAAGCAAAAGATTGGTGTTTCAAACCCACTAGCCACTCAGTGAGAAAGATGGGGCAGTCTGCTTCTCTAAAGATTTACAGCCTTGGAAACCTGTCCTTTAGGGTCACTATGAGTCAGAATTGACTGTGTGACAGTAGGTATGTGTAACAAGAGAGGAAGAAGCTTTTCTCAATAGAAGAATGTAAGACCAGTAGCACTAATCCAGTCTATGACTAATACTCAAGAGTTTTTTTAATATTGTCTCAAATTCCATCCATCAGAAAATAATCCAATTTTTGTATGTATAAAGTTGTCACATCTGAAATATGAAGAGGTGATATTATCTTACTTGAAGTGGAAAGTTAAGTAAATTGAATCAAGTCAATTTTGTGTTTTGACTTACAATTTATGTTAGACAAGCCAGATTTAGCTTCTAAAGCTAAATAAATTTCTTAATAGTAGTGTGAGCTTAGGAGCCCTGGTGGTGCAGTGGGTAAGACATTTGGCTGCTAACTAGAAGATTGGTGGTTCAAGCCCACCAGCCGCTCCATGAGAGGAAGATGAAGCAATTCATTTCTGTAGAGACTTAAGCCTTGAACATCTATGAGTCGGAGTAGCCTCTGTGACAGTATGTTTGGGTTTAGTGTGGGCTTGTTTTTTATTTTTTATTTTTTTTCTTTTTCTTTTTTTCTAAACAAGGAAAGGATATTTGTCTGTGAAGATGGTTCCTACAGAGTGACGACAATATGATTCTCTTTTCCATTCTAACCTGATTATTAGATATAACATACAATATTTTTTTAACATATCCTTCACATAAAATGTTAGGGAATATCAAACATCTCAGAGTCTGGTTGTACCAAAACTAAAGAATTTCCCTGATCAGCTATCACAGCAGATGTTGTTGAAGTTCTCCTAAACTCTTATTTTTCCTTTTCATTTCTGGGTACACTAGATTTATTTCCAAGCTCATGTACTGCTGTTCTTTTCCTGGTCACTTTCTTTCATTGCCAGCGTCGACACTGCCCATCTACTTGCAGGCAGAAATTCTAAGTAGTTAAGGCACATCCAAACGTCTTTAAGAAATGACTGATGGGGGTTTTTGTTTATATACCCCAGATCCTTTGCCTTTTGGCAAAGGGTCTCTGAATTCTCCAGGAAAATTAAATTCTTATTTCCCAGTGGAATATTGCTTGATAATGTACTTTTTCAATAATTTTTTTTTTTCTTTCTCTCCTTCTTCCCTTTCACTTCCCTACTACCCTATGGTGGTTTTTAGAATCACATTTCAAACACAGTACTTGCACTTGAGTGTTTATCTTTGCATGCAGGACAACTCATACAGACACATGCAGGAAAGGGAAGTATGTTGAATTTGGTATGGTGCTACAGTATCTGCAAAGATTAACAGCTATATTTTCACCTTAAGAGTAACCATGTTGTTGTTGTTGTTGTTATGTGCCATCGAGTCGGCCCTGACTCATAGCGACCCCTCCTTGGGTTTCCGAGGCAGTATCACTATGGAAGTAGGATTGCCCAACCTTCCTTCCGAGGAGTGGCTGGTGGGTTTGAACCAGCCGTCTGGTTAGCAGGCAACTGTCTTAGCCACTATTCTACCAGAGCTCCCATATGTCTGTTTTATTAGTATTTTCATAGTCTTTATCATAAGTAGCTCTTTTCTAAATATGAAGTGTACAAAATATTGTTAGCACCTGTTTTGATTTATTTTTTAATATAATTTTTATATAATCAAAATTATATGTTTAATAATAAGTTACAGGATCAATTTCAAGCCATACTTTTTGGAGTTGAACTTTAGAGGGAAGAGAGTCTTGAATTTATTTATTATTCTCTTCTACCTGTGAGACCCACTCTCCTTTACAGCTGTGAGAGTTGAGTTGTCATCAGCAGTAATGGAACACATTCTGCAGCATGTCCCTGGGTCTTGAGGAGACTCAGATTTTCTTAACTCTATATAACCACTGCCAATTTTGTATCTCTTCACTGCTTCTTAGTCAGAGAGCCTAAAGGAAGATTTTCTTTTAAATTAGTTTAGCACCTGCTCTTTCAAGCTGGTTATTATCCATTCACTATAGTCAAGCACACTTTCTTCATATATATTGTCAGAGTACCTACTGGAATCCCTTTTAAACCACACTGGCACTAAATCGGAATACCTACCGGCCAGCAGCTTTCCCTCTCTTATTCTACACCTGTTCGTATAGCCTTCAGGTTATTACGCTCATTCAACCTGATTCTGAAAATCCCAGATGTTCTGTGAGCCTTCTGAACTAGAACCCCCAGAAGGCTACTTTCAATTAGATTATGTCAGTTTATAATGTTAATTGAGGGCCTGCTATATGGGCAACATTCTACTGGAAGTGTGGTAAAAGATAAAATGAAAATACAAGGTCTTTGCCTGAAGAGGGTTATAATTATTTAGAAATTTGAAAAAATAGATATTAAAGAATTTTGTTAAAATTTACACTAATGAGTAAAATTAATCTGCACCCAAAAAAAAAAAACAAGGAAAAAGTGATATAAAATATGGCATTAATTAGAAAGTCTTCCCACAAAATATATCAATGATTTCATGAAACTGGTTCTAATTTAGATCAATGTACATTTAATATCCTAAGTTGGTACTTGGATAAAATGATCAATTTTCAAACAAACTTATTATCTTAAAAACAGCGTTGTGTTTCACAGAAGGTGAAGAGTACTCTAATGTGCAGCTCTGTTAATAGTTTTGCTTTTATTAGTACTGATATAACCAAAATGTAAGATCTCTCTCATACTTAAAAATAACTCATACATTTTTATCTTTCATTTGAAAGAGATAGAACTATTGGGTGAGTTTAGTAAAGGTCCTTAAAAAAAAAAAAAAAAAGTTAAGCAAAAAAGACCATTTGCTGCTTGGGATTCCTTTGCGAAAGATTAAATGCCAGGCGAGAATCCTGCTGAACCACCCAGCGAATTGAGATTAGCACTCATTGCTCTGATTTCCAGTCAGTTCATGAACCCCCTGAATCAAGCTTTCTCCTCAGGGCCAAGTCTGCATCTGTCAACCCTGTATTGCATACATACTTCATTAAAAAGGAAAAAAAAAATGGAGAAAACAATATAACCTGTACAAATAAAGTGAACCAATAAACTGCTTTGAATCTAGAACATACATGAGGAGTTTAATGAGACTTATTTCATATGTTTTTAAATCTGAGAAAATCTGAGTCAGCCTGAGAGGAAAAAGTCTATACCCTGAGTCCAGTCAAATAATTTGCAAAATCAGTTCTTGATTAGTGTAATAGGATTAGGTGAAAAGATTCTCACAGAGAATGAAAATATTGTTAGATTTATACAAGTTCTGAAGTTCTCTAAATTTAAAATTACTTCTTTTCAAACTTTAAGTTAAAATTATATTCTATTTTGTTTCTTTGCCAATTGGAGGAATTTGTATTAGCCTGGCCAAGGGTATCTGACCTTGCCTTGATACCTCTTTATTGTTCCCAATAATTTAGCTCTGTTTACTTGATTGACAATTGTATTTAATGAACATTTGTAGCTTCTGAAATATACTAGCGTGACTGAATACCAGATACCAAATTATCTGAAAAGTAGCCTGCTTTCAAGCTTTTACGTGCAAAGTGAAGTGAAAATCTCAACACCCAGCTATTGAACAGCACTGTGCTCTTATTTCTGGTCACCTGATTTGTCACCAGGCTTATAATATAAAACTGCATATGTCATGAGGCAGCTGTGAAGCAAGTATGCACTGAAGCCGTCCAACTGGCTGTGAATGATATGAATGACTAGTTCTTTTAAATTCCAAAATTCTTCATAGATCCTTCCATAACAATAATGTGGGTGAGCACATAAAGATAAGTTCACAGCAATCTTGTTCCAGTTTCCAGAATAAGTTAAGATAGAGAAAAATTCCAATTTCTTATCCCTCTTCCATTATCTTATTCTAGTCTCCTCATCACCTCATACCGCACTCAAGCAAAAAGCCTTCCACCAGACATTTTTGACAGTAATAGTCTGTCCCTGAATTTATGCTGCATATCATCGCCAGATTGTGTTGTTGTGCACCATTGAATTAATTCCAACCCATAGTGACCCTGTAAGAAAAAGTAGAACTGCTCTGTAGGATTTCCTAGGTTGTCATCGTTATAGGAGCAGATCACCAGGTCTTTCCTCCAGTGGCGCGGCTTGTAGGTTCCAACCACCGACATTTTGTTAAGCACTCGAGCACTTAACCACTGAACCACCAGGAATCCTATTGCCAGATTAGGAAAAAAAAAAAAAAAAAAAAAAAACCTCACTGCCATCGAGCTGATTTCCAAGGCAGTACATCTTTAGGGAAGTAGATTGCCCAGTCTTACTTCCCCAGAGTGGCTGGTGGGTTTGAACCAACATCCTTCACCTTCTGGTTAATGGTCAAATGCCTTGGGCACTATGCCACCACAGCTCCTCTAAATTCAGTGGTCAAGTTTTATGTTCAAGTTTAGTACTTGTCACTAAAAATTCTACATTAGTTTCTTTTTTTCTTTTTACTGATAAAAATCCAAACTCTTCTATTTCATTTCTTCCTGTTTTGTTGACATTTAATTCTGCATTATGTCAAACCAACAATATCCTCAGTATCTCTCTTCTCCCAGTTCCCCTTAAGCCCCATATTATAGCTGGCCTAGTCCTCTCATGCTACTTGAGTAATCTGGGTTTACTGCTGTGCTCTTGTGTTTTCTGCTGTATCCTACTCTCCCTGATTCCATTCAACTTCCAAATTTTTCCTACTCTTCACAATCTGTTCTGTGTTTCCAGATGACTGTTTGAGCCCTTTCTTCATTTCTTCTAGGAATAATACATTAAAAAATAATTATAACTCAAAAACATAATGTGGTGATCTGCCTCTTTACATTACATGTCTACAAGGTATTTTGTGCAACATTGAAGCCATTTCAGGGTTCAGTTTTTCTTATTTTGAAAAGATTTTGGTGAGGACATGTTTTTGATAACATCACCATGAGATCTGAGGTGCTGGCCTATGGTTGAATATATTAATATTTCTGTATTTATTTCTATACTATGAGTCATGACACACATAAAATGGAATAAAAAATAGCCTCAAATCAGTAAAGGGCAGGGTTTCTCACCATAAAAAGTCAGATCATTTCTGCTTCTGCTTCCAGTTGGATTATGCAAGTTTTCTTTTCTAGGAGCTTTTGGATTTCTGAATTGTAGATAAGGGAGCTCTGGTGGCATAGTGCTAACCTTGGAAGGAAGGTTGGGCAATCTACTTCGGTAGTGATACCGCCTTGCCTTGGAAACCCAAGGAGGGGTCGCTATGAGTGGGATCCGACTGGACGGCAATGCATGCATGCAAGATAAGGGATTACGTAATTGTCGACAAAGCTCTAAACCAAAAGCAAACTCACTGCCCTCCAGTCGGTTTGACTCATAGCAACCCCTCCTTGGGTTTCCAAGGCGGTATCTCTGTGGAAGTAGATTGCCCAATTTTCCTTCCACGGAGTGGCTGATGGTTAGCAGTCAAATGCCAGCCTTCTGGTTAGCAGTCAAATGCCTTAGGCACTACGCCACCAGAACTCCCAAATAAGGTACTATGGGCCGTTATTAATAGTTATTATATATGTTGACCTGTATTATATAATGATTTATGCCTGTAAATTTTATTTTTGTAAAGGTGTTATAAACTCCTAAAGAACAGAGCTTACGAGATATCATTATTTCCCTGTCCTAATGTACACCTCAGTAGTGAATTTACAGTTGTTGGTATTGTTGTTAGGTGCTATCACGTTGTTTCTGACCCATAGCAACCCTCTGTACAACTAAATGAAGCGTTGCCTGATCATTCCCTGTCCTCACAATAGTTGCAACACTTGAGACCATGGCCACAGCCACTGTGTCAATCCATCTCACTGAGGATCTTCCCCTTATTATTTGCTTTAACAAAATTTCTGTTTCAACCAATTCCTTTTAAATCTATAAAAGCTATACATCTTACATATAGTTATTCTTCTCATTAAAGACAATGCATATATTGTTCATATCTCTATCCTGTAGATAGAAATATAATTCTAAGGCTATGGATAGATTATTTTTGTTTGTTTTACAACAACAATCCAGCATAAATATGTATCACACTGATTCCATGACCAGTGATATCATTTTATGGGAAAGTAAATGACTGGATATCTTCCTATAACTGCAATATTAAAATCATATTATCTGTGCTGGCCATGATGGCATGTTTCTCTAATTTCATTTCAGATTCATCAGAGAAGAATATTTCTGACAGACATATTTGATGATTTTTTAAAAAAAAATAGAAATTATTCCTGTTGCTTTAAAGCATATTGTGGACAACACAATATGTGACTGTTTATCTTAGATTAAAAATAATGTCAACAGATTAGTATAATTTTATAATATGATATCAACCCTTCAGTCTGTTACTTGTTCTGTGGGGTTTTTTTTTTTTATTATTATTATTTTACTGTGTCTAGCTTGGTCAACATGGCAGAATTGACTCTAATCACTAATCACTTTCTAATGGTTATAATGAGGCCCTGTCACTTTTCACAGTTATTCTCTCTCCTACATGTATTTATCCCTGCATATAAATTAATAGCAACAGTTTCATAAGATTCTCTTAATTTATCATCACCTTAATTCCTTGAAATTTCTTGACTGATTCTATGATATCTCATATATTCCTTGAAAATAATTCCTTTTCCTGTTATATAATGGCAATTGTTACGACAGTTGTCATCATGACAGAGTACTTAGATGAACAAATACTAAAAACTGCTTAAATTCAAAAGCATTCATATTTACTCTAAAACTGCAGATCTTGATAATAACTTTCCTTATCCTATAATCATGTATCTTAAATATAATTCTTAAAGGCTATATTTAATATGATGACTCGACGGCACATAACAACAACAACAACAACAACATATTTAATATGAGAATCCAAGCTTTATAAAATATACTATAAAAATGCTAATGTTTTGAATCATGATACTTGATTCACAAATTATTGAGAGAATACTTCTAATTAAAATAATTTTTTCTCTCTCAATTGGTGAGTATTTTATAAACTCTACCAAGATTTTCTATCTTTTAAGGACTCTTCTGCTTTTTTTCTCTTTATATTATGACACATTTCATTCTATCTGATTCTATATAAACTTAGCAGGCAGTGTAAAGTAGTTGCAAAAAATATAAGCTTTGGAAGTAGGTAGTATGTTTTAAAATTCTGGGTCCATCAGTTAAAGGGTCAATCAGTTAAAGTTTTCGTTCTTAAAAAACTTAAGATCAGTGAACATCAGTTTTTTGTATAATAAATGGGAACTTTTATTCCTACATTTCAAGGTTGTGTGACAATTAAATAAGAAATTGCAAACCAATCTTTACCAACGTATAGTATATAATTAGTGTTCAGTGTATGTTATGCTATATTGTTAAAGTAGTTAGGATTATATGCCTTGGTCGAGTATATATTTTTTAAAACATCTACTGTTATCCTATTACTGCTACAGCTGCTTATTGTTGTTGTTGTTATGTGCTGTGGAGTCGGACCCGACTCATAGGGACCCCTCCTTGGGTTTCCGAGGCAGTATCACTACGGAAGTAGATTGCCCCATCTTCCTTCCAAGGAGTGACTGGAGGGTTTGAACCACCAGCCTTCTGGTTAGCAGTCAAGTGCCTTAGGCACTACGCTACCAGAGCTGCTTATTACTTCCCCCATAATAGTAATATACTTAATGAGTAACAATTGTGTTACACTTTATGCACTAGGTACTTTACATGCTATTTCTCAACTCAAGGGCAAATTATTTCACTTATCCTAAGTGAAATCCTTCTACCTTAATCTTTCCTGAAAAGGAGTAACTAAAAGCAGAAAATACATATTCTCTTTATGCATGCAATATTCTTAGAAATAACATAGCTCAGAACATCATTATATAAAGAGCTACTTATTTTGAAAACTCTTCTTTATAAACATATATATATATATCCCAAAATAGAATATACAAGCAGTTGTCCTTAAATTAAAATTAGTCTTGATAATATAATGCTCAAAAATCATAATTTGCTCATTTTTCCTTTTGTATGTATTTCAATTGATTTAGAAATTTGTTTTTTCCTTTTACTAGGCATGGTTTCTGGATAACTTTCAATAGCTATTTATATATCTCAGGCACTTAAGATGTTATTCACAGATTGAAGGGACTATGTAATCTATTTATTACATTCTCAATTGTCTCCCTAATTTTGATTGTCAGTTGTGACTAAAGCAAACTTTTAATCTTTTTTTTAATAGCATTTCAAATTCCTATTCAAAATATATAAAGGAAGTAAATGAACAATTTGAACTTATCTATCCTTTTATGAGTTTTATTTTTTTTAAATCACCAATTTATTTCCTGATCAGAATACAAAAAGAGACTTTAATATGAGAATATTTGGGAGCTCTGGTAGCATAGTGGCTAAGGCACTTGACTGCTAACCAGAAGGCTGGCGGTTCAAACCCACCAGCCACTCCTCGGAAGGAAGGTTGGGCAATCCTACTTCCGTAGTGATACTGCCTCGGAAACCCAAGGAGGGGTCGCTATGAGTCGGGGCCGACTCGACGGCATATAACAACAACAACAACAAGTGTACATTAATTCTTTACCACTTTCATGGAGCTCAATAAAACCTGTTCATCAGACATACCTAGCAATGACATATACAGATGGTAGGATTTAAGCTCTTTAATGAATGGTGTTTTCAGAAAACTGAAATTTTAAATTAATTTAAGAATTTAAAACTGTGCCTCGGGGACTCAAGGATATTTTCTCTACTCCTATTCCGTGGTTAAACTGGAATATTATTATCTTGGAACTGTTTTTGATAAGAGAATGCTTTTTATGGCTGTTTAATAAATGTAAAAATTATTGCCAATAGAGATGGAAAATGGAAGAATTAAATACTGTGATTAAAACCTGAAATATAAGTAAAGTGTCCATGAACACAATACAATTTGAAATAGAATGAATGAACATTTCTTCACCACTGGTTTTAAATAGTTTATGTATTATCCTTATTTAACAAGTACACTGAGGTTTATGTTGAAATGCAGGGATTGTACTTTAATGTACACCAGGAAAACAGAGAGCTTGTATCTTACAGCAAACAAATTTATATTGTAATCATTACAACAAAAACAATGCAACACACTGCTGTCAGGTCAGATCTGATTCTACATTTAATAGTTGAATGACTCAGGACATGTCATGTAATATTTCTAAACTCAGTTCTTCTATTCCAAAAACTAGAGTAATAATAATCATCTTGCAAAGTTGTGAGCCTAGATTTAAAGACAGTGAGAGAGAGAGAATACAAGTGAGGGAACCCAGTCTGATTGCAATCCTGTGTTGAGTAAAGCATCCTTATCTGTTTGACATTTCTTTATCAGAATCTGCAATTCAGATACTACAGTTTTATTGCAGTTTTCTGGTTTGTTATGAGCTTATTGCTTTACTTAATCAGACCCAAATGCTAATCTTGAACATGCTTCCTAGAGAAGTTCCAAGGGACCAGTTAACCTAGTTTAATGAGAACTCTTTAGCACTAGCTCTTATGCAAAGGACTGATCCCAAGATAAGTGTTTTTAAAAGGCCTAATTTTTATACCTAAATGCTGGGGGGAAAATAAGGCAAAAATAAATCAAGTGAATTAACTGAAATTGCTTATCAAAAAATCTACTGATTAACTTTTATCTATGCAGGATATACATTGTCCTATATACGTACATGTGTATGTACATATATGAAGCAACATTAAAAATAGTTTTTGACTAAGGATTTATTATCATATACTTAGCCAAACAAAAATGAAAAATTCATCTGGATGAACTTAAGCCTGGAACTTCTGAATCTAGCGTTATTACTATGTCAGGAGATTTTCTTTCAGTTAAATTCCAGCTCTATTAGTATGGTATAATTTTCTATCCAGGTTACAGTATATTAAAATTGGAAAATGAGAATGATCTGGAGAAATTCCTTGCATAACTCTTGGAGACACTGTATGCTAGGCAAGTAATTGTTGAGTTAATTATTCCAAAAAAATATTCAAAAGATTTGTTTGGTCCTTTATCTTCTTGGCTAAAAAGTGACATATTGCAACCAGGTAAGTCTAATCAAGATAAATGGATAAACATACTCTAAAACTAAATTGAAGTATCTGCAAACAGTTGATGGTTTGATGGCTAACCAAAAGGCTGGAGATTTGAATGTACTCAAAGGTGCCTCAGAAGGAAAGCCTGGTGATCTACTTCAAAATATCAGCCATTGAAAACCCTATGAGCTCAGTTCTACTGTGACACATATAGGATCACCATGAATTGGAATCTATTCAATGGCAACTTTTTTTTTTTTTTCTTTAAACTAAATTAATGGAAGGCTTATTATTCAGAAACTTGTTTTCTTGCTATTGACTGTTATTGTTACAGTATGTTTACAGTATTTTTAATAATAAACAGTAAGTGGCATGGTGCTAAAAATTCATTTCCAGGGGTTACATAAAGGAGCCACCAGAGAGTGTTCAGAGAGAAGGGAGTGCAATTTTATCATCCTTGGAGCTCTAGATACATTGTGAATCTTGATTAAACTAAAAAAAAAACCTCACTGTCATCAAGTCAGATCTGACTCATAGCAACCCCTCCTTGGGTTTCCGAGGCGGTATCACTATGGAAATAGATTGCCCAGCCTTCCTTCCGAGGAGTGGATGGTGGGTTTGAATCATTCTGTCATTCATCAGCTCAGTAGACATTTTTTAGTTCCTTTGTGTTAACTTATAGGGAGAGCCCATATGTTAAGCATAACATGCAAAAGGATAAAGGTAACATGTATTCTCATTTAACACAGCCCCCTTTGAAGTAAGTACTATGACAACACCAACTACTCCATTTGACCCTACACATTTAGAGAACAAAGATAAACTGGGAGGTGTATTCCATATAGTTTAAAAGTTCACAGGACACTTCAAAATCTCAATATAATATAAGAAAGTATAAATGATCAAATCATTAAGATTTCTGCCTCTGAAACAGATGGGTCCAAGTTTTAATTCCATCCTAACTAGCTATTGGGCTATAGGTTAGATCTCAGATATTTTCATGGGGAAGGGTTAGTGGAATGACACATAACACAGAATGTGATTATGTATATTAAATAAGGTGTTATAAGAAGTTATCATATTACTTGCCCAGTGAAGTTAGTTGCTAGTATTGCTGCTATTGCTGCTGCTATCAAGATGAGTCCTGCTACTACTCTAGTATTAGAGAGGATAAAGAAGGTTACATAAGAGTACTGAAGCCTACTGTCAGAAAGGACTGAGAAATCTTCCAAGAAAGATACAACTTTTGCTAAATCTTGAAAGATGATTAGGAATAGCTCCAAATAATTTATGAATCACAAGATTTCCTGGACTTGGGATTTTTAAACAATGTGATGACTGGCTGAATATAGCCCTTACAAGAGATTTACATGAAAACTGTATTGATGACATGTACCTTTGAACCCAAAAGACTCCTGGTGAGTACAGGGGAGAGTGTTTGTCTATGTCAGTGATTCTCATCTGTTTTTGGAATGACTAATTAGAGGGCACCATCTATAAAATCAATAAACATATCTCATTGGCTTTAGCTGAAACATTTAATGTTAATATGATAGCTAACTGAGAATGACTAAACACAATCTATGAAATTATATGGTATACAGTATATTACAACAGTTAAATTAAACATAAGTTTGCACAATGAACTCAAAACAATGTATACTGTAGGGTTACCATCATTAAATGTGATTGCTCTTTCCAAAGAACTAGTGAAATAATTTATTTTCTTGTCTGATGCAAAGTTCTATTATTTTACCTTGCACTTATCTCTACTGAGATTATCATTGCCTTCCCTTTGTTGTTGTTGTTGTTATGTGCCATGGAGTCAGACTCGACTCATAGCAACCCCTTCTTGGGTTTCCGAGATGGTATCATTATGGAAGTAGATTGACCAACCTTCTTTCCGAGGAGTGGCTGGTGGGTTTGAAGTGTGAGCCTTCTGGTTAGCTGTCTAGTGCCTTAGACACTACTCCACCAGAGCTCCATCGCCTTATTAGTTTCTACTAAGTAGAGACGTTTCCAATGTCTACATGTGCATATAGTTCAGGTTTTTTTTTTAAAAACTCTACAACAAATACTGAATTTTAAAAGCAGCCTGTAAAACTCTGTATCTTAACTTTAATTATTTATTATATTTTACTTGTCTCTACTTATCTAACAGTGTTCCCTCCCACCCATTAACCAAAAAAGAAAATTCCCTTCCATGTATAAACCTTTCCTTGACTTTTTACAATAATGGACTAATGCAATATTTGTCCTTCTGTGATTGCTTATCTCACTAAGCATAATGTCCTCCAAGTCCATCCATGTTATGTGGTGTTTTGCAGATTCTACGTTATTCTTTAGGGTTGCATAGTATTCCATTGTGTGTATGTACCATAGATTAGTTATACATTCTTCTGTTGATGGCACCTAGGGTGCTTCCATCATTTGGCTATTGTAAATAGCTGCAATGAACATGAGTGTGCATGTATCTGTTCTTGTCCTGGCTCTCATTTCTTTAGGATATACACCTAGTAATGGAATGGCTTGGTAAAATGGTATTTCTAATTCCAACTTTTTAAGGAATCGCCATACCGCTTTTCACAGTGGTTGGATCATTTTACAGTCCCACTAACAGTGTATGAGAGTCCCAATCTCTCTGCATCCTCACCAGGATTTGTTATTTTCTGTCTTGTTGAACTTTGCTATGAGTGCTGGGGCAAGATGGTATCTCATTATTGTTTTGATTTGCATCTCTCTAATGGCTAATGATCATGAGCATTTCTTCATATGTTTGTTGACCACCTGAATGTCTTCTTTGGTGAAGTGTCTATTCATGTCTTCTGCCCATTTCTTAATTGGATTATTTGTCTTTTTGTTGTTGAAGTGTTGGAGTTTTCTATAAATTCTAGAGATAAGTACCTTGTCAGATATGTCATTACCAAATATTTTTTCCCAGTCTGTAGGTTCTGTTTTGACTTTTTTGGAGAAATCTTTGGAAACACATAAAAATGTAATTTTTACAAAGTCCCATTCCTCTAGTTTCTCTTCTGCTGTTTGTTGATTTTGGGTTATGCTTGATAGTCTATTTATCCCATACATTAGGGACCCTAAATTTGCCCCTACTTTTCCTTGAGGAGCCTTATAATTTTAGATTTCACATTTAAGTCTTTGATCCATCTGGAGTTAGTTTTTGTGTGTGGAGTGAGGTACAGATCTTGTTTCATTTATCTGCAAATGGATATCCAGTTTTGCCAGCACGATTTATTAAACAGACAATCTCTTCCCCATTTAATGGCTTTTGGCCCATAGTTCAGACTTTAAATGCAAAATCCTCATTAACTGCATGGTGAAGGAAGTTACTTTCTCCAATATTCCCAGTAAGGTGCAGGTGGGCAATTATTCATTTGTATGAGGTGTAGTATTCTGCACCTTGATTAACATCTAGCTTTCTTTGCCTTGGTACTCACTATGTGCTGCCAAGGCAGGTATATTTTACTGTGTTCAGACTTTGAAAGGAGAGCTAAAATGGAAGTGTGACATAGTTAAATATTTTCTGGCTACAGTACACCATAAGTTTTAATTTTTAACCACTGTATATCCATTAATTCCAAAGGCTGCTCAGCAATTTTAAAAAAATCACATAGCTAAGTAACAACTCATCATAAATGGGAAATTCAGAAAAACATATTCTTAACTTTGTAACATGTTGCATTTATGAACATGGAGCATATTTTCTAGTAAATAATTTTCAGTGCAATGGAAGTAGTTAACAGACAATTTAATCAAGTGAAAGGTAAAATAGAGATGAGACAATTGAAATTTTTGGAAGAATAAAGAGGGTCCAAAGATACCATTTTCTAATGATAGATACTATATGTAGTCTTTGACTTATGATGAGGTTCTGGTTCTGACGACACAACTGTAAGTTTTGATGTAAGTCAAATACTTTAGTTTTTACAAGATTTTTAGTTATTTTACATTTTTTTAAAGTCAGCATCTTTATAAATGCAATCTTTACTTGTCTTTACAGGTGAAACATTATGGGTAAAAGTACAGATATATTTTAATATGCTC
This sequence comes from Orycteropus afer afer, assembly GCF_000298275.1. Taxonomy (NCBI): domain Eukaryota; kingdom Metazoa; phylum Chordata; class Mammalia; order Tubulidentata; family Orycteropodidae; genus Orycteropus; species Orycteropus afer. The sequence continues at coordinate 2,901,733 of NW_006921698.1, read as the reverse complement.
ACATTACTGATAATAAGATATGTAATAAAAACAACAAAAAACTCTTGATGATAGTAAGTGCAGTTTGTTGTGACTTGAGTATGTCTTAAGTCAGGGATTATCTGTAATTAGTAGTTGGTGATAATGTTACTAACATATTCACAATATTTTTTTAAGAATTCAGAAGTTAATATTTTTTGTAAAAAGTAATGTTTTTTTTTTTTTTCCTGAAATAAAATAAATAATAGTAATTATTTTCTTGGGTCTGTACATAATATTTTAAATATTTTTTTTAAAGAACTACAAGAAGGGATATTGTGGGATATTCTGGAGTCTTCAGATTGTTTTCAAATTTCTGAACTAGTAATATGCATAGGATCCTATTCTGAAATATAAAACACATACACATGCAAGCACACACATACAAACACACATATAGATATGTTTACATACAGTTTATATATATATATAAGCTGTATTTAGATACTGCAATTTGTTTTAACTTTTTAAAAAAAATTTCAATTGAAATGCTATTTGTACCTTTCCTAACTCTTACATAACAGCTTGTAGGGCAAATCTCAACTTGATATAATTTGAAATCATTTAGTGAATGTGTGCTTTCTGAAAAATCAAGCTCATAAAGGGGAAAAAAAATTACACTAACTTACCCTTAACTATATTGTTTCAAACAAAGTAGTGTAATAAGATTGAAAAGTAGTGCAAATACAAGTCTCCTGCATTGGATTTCCCACTCTGTTAGCCCAGCCAGTCATAGCTATGTATGACTGTGTATCTCCACTGTAGAGGTAGGGAGAAAACTGATTTAGACAGTTGTACTCCACCCCCTGAAGTTTACAGTGACTTCTAATGATAACATTCATTCCATCAAAAGGGGAAGGAAAAAAAACTGCTCAATATTTAAATGCAATCATGATTTTCTGAGTAATTGGAGACTAAATGTTACATAATGTCATATGGATATGGCCATCTTATAAAGATGCATTATTATTATTGTTTTATTTTGGCAAAGGGAATATTTTAAGGGTTGTGTCATTTCTCAGAACACTGACCTTACGTTCAAGTTAATGTATGAAGCAAGTTATTGAATTTGCTGATTTTGATATATTCCCACCAGAGAGTATGAGAAAAGGCCCAAAGCCTGGAGGTCTTGAAAGCAGATGTGCTGACACCATACCGCATGTTTTGACGGCCCAGTATTTCAGACTAGAGGATAGGGAGGCCCTTCCACTCACATCATTGATTCAGAACTAGCTTTCTGTCATGGAAGACTATATATACTGCTATCAGTGAAACTAGTTACACATTCATGCTATTTCAACACATAGCGACATTTGAAGGGGTCATTAGGTTCCAACTCCTAGGTCCACAAAATGGCCATTTCAGTCACTAAATGGAAACAAAAGAAGATGTGCACATTTCCATTTTGCATGGGATTAATTCAAGCCTCATTTTGGATGTTGTGACAGGTCAAACTGATTTGAATATATCATGACCCATTTGTTTAGTAAATACAGAAGCCAGAAGCCTGCACAGTTCTGTGAGATGTTGCTACTAGCCTACAGCTAAAGTGACAGACAAAGAAGAGAAATGATGAGACTTGGCAGACAAGTGATATTCTGAAGTAATTGAAAGAGTGACATTTTACTAAAGTGTCAGAGCACAACCTCTTTATTTCTTTTCATTGCTACATTGAGATCCTTGTTAGGTGTTAATTATGGCTGTATCAGTTACAGAGACCACCAAAAATGATTTCAGACTTATTAAGTCCATCTCCTACTTGACATACTGATTGAAAGCTCCTTTAAATCCACACTCTTCAAAAATCATGTATCTGAGCTCAATCGCTCCCACCAAGGGTTTAAAAATAAATTGAAATATAGTACTTATTTTTGTGATTTAGGAACTAATGTGGGGCTTAAAATTAAATGATGCTTGTTTGTCTAATCTAATGGCACCAGCATGGTTTCAATCAGCATTAAACCTGCAAATCAATGAAAGCAGTTTTGCCTAAGAGGTGATGAAGAAGGGGGAAAGCGGATGGAATCTATCTCCATGTTATACTAGGAAGGGATAGAAATGACAACTGGCTCAGGATCAACAGCTGTGGTTGCCATAAATAATATTTTCCCCTTTTATCTTATGATTCTAGTGAGTCTTCAGGAAAGATGGTTGATCCAATTGTGTTGCATGACTCTGGGGCAGTATTACCATCACTCTTATCAAGTATCTCTGAGGAACCTTTTCACAAAGGAGCAGTATGATGGCTCCAAATAATTCCTGTACTTTGAAAGGTTGCAACTCTGATAATTAATTGTTGATAAACTTTAGTGTGTACCTTTCAGTGTGTGAATTAATGTGCACACATTCATATATACAAATTATACATTTCATATATACAAATTCACACATTCATGCATAGAGTGAAGTAAGGCTGAAGGTAGAGATAGGATATATGTTTGAGGACTTGTGTTTCTATAGAGATCTTTTTTTTCCTCAAAGCTGACTTTCACCTATTAAAGTATTTTAACATATTTAATAACACTCATTTCTTTGAGTCAAAGTTTAGTCTACAAATGTGTATTGGACACTGCTGTGTGTCAGGTACCTATGCTGTCCTCAAGTGATAAAATGGTGAAAATGAAACACATTGCCCCCACTTGAATGGATATTCTGATGGAGAAGTCACAAAAAAAAGTAAAAAAAAAAAAAACTTTCAAATAGTGATAGTCCAGTTGTAATAAAAACAAAACAAAAAAGTGGGCTGAGATAGAATAAGTCTCTGGGATGTCACATTAAAGCTGACACTGAAATAATTAGAAGAGCCATATGTAAAAAGTGTGGGAAGAATATTCTTGGAAATGGAACCGGTTTTACAGACTCCTTGGGGAGGAAAGAGCTTTCCATTTGAGAAATTAGAAAAGAAAAAGAGAGACATATCTAATATATAGTATATATGTGAAATTTGGGGGAAATTGAGGAGAGTTATGAATGGCATGAAATGAAGTAAAAAAGGAAAATGGCTTAATAGGTGTCATAGTATTAGTATTGATGACTTTATTCTTTGTGTGGAGAATTACGGATAATTAATGTAAGAGAGTTAATTAATAAATTAGCATGACCTGGTTTGCAGTTAAAGAATATCACATGTCACAGGGGTACCAATGATCAGATTGGAAGTAGTAACAGAACTGAAGGAGCAAGTTAGGAATCTAAGTGAAAGATGGTGGGCTTGAACTAGAATAGTGGCATGGGAAATGAAGAGATGTGGACAGAGCCAATGTATTTTAAAGGTTAAAATTATAGGTCCCTGTGATAGTTGGAACTGTGTGTCAACTTGGCTGGACCACAATTCTGTGTGGTGTAAGCAGTTGTGATGTGGGTTATTCCCATGATGGAATCAGATGTGTATGTTTTGAGCAGCCATTGAAAGGGAGTTTCCCTAGGGGTGTGGCCTGCTTCCAATATATTTATGGACATCCTGGGAAAAGAGACACTCTTCCATGGATCAGGATCCTGTTGTGCTGCCTACAAGTGTCTGTGAGTAAACAATACACTATTCGGCCTGGAGATCTTGGATCATCATTCATTGGAGTCAACAGCTGGTATACTACCTGCCAACCTTGAGCTTGTCAGCTCCTACAGCTGTGTAAGTCAGGAAAATCCTTCAACTTGACATTTGATCCAAGAAATTGGGACTTGCCAGCTTCTATAAGTGTGTGAGCCATTTTCCTAAGATAAATTTCTCTTTCTCTAAGGAAGATGGGGCAATCTATTTCTGTAGTGATACTGCCTCGAAAACCCAAGGAGGGGTCGCTATGAGTCGGGTCTGACTCGACGCCACATAACAACAACAACAACATATGTATATATAAGCTTTACTGGTTTTACTTCTCTGGAGAACCCAGCCTAACACAGTCTCATTTTTTACTGGATGCAGGAATGAGGAAAAAGAAGAAATCCAAAATGAATGCTGTTATACTGTATAGATCAATGTTATCCAATAGAAATTTCTGTTCAGATGCAAATGTTATTCTGCACTACCCAATATGGTAAATCCCAACTAAAAGTGGGCTTGCAATGTGATTCGTATGAGTGAACAGCTGATTTTTGTTTATTATGTTTAATTTTAGTTAAAGTGGAAATAATCATGTGTCAGTAATGTCTACCTTATTGGGCAGTGGCAGGTCTAGAGAAATTGGATATATCGAGGTGCCATCTAGTTTTAACAGAGAAAACTATTGCCAAAAGCAAGGTTTTCTGAGGGTAGGTGCACTTGAAAGCTGTGTTTTGCATATGTTATGTTTATTATTTCTGTAAGGTAAAAGTAGAACTGTCAGATAGGCATAGAATTGTATGTTAGCTTGGAGTACAGAGATGACAGCTAGGTTAAAGATATGCATGTGGAAGTATTATTTATTTATTTATTTTTAAACACAAAAGCTATTTTAAAGAAATGAAACTACATAACCATTTTAAGGAAAGAGTACGTAGAGAGAACAGGGCTAAAGACCACACCTTAAGAAATGTCAGATTATAGATTTTATAGCCGAACTGGAGCTGACTAAAGGGTGGACATAATGTATCAAGTCACAAGAACCAAAGATTCCACTGAAACCTAGATAGTTGAGTTATTAGCCGGCTTGAGAGATTTGAGTCTGATGAAGTTAGAAAAGTATTTGTATACCAAAACTATGATGGCTATTAATATGCATGATAAGAGCAAATTGTGGGAAGTTAGAAAGTGAAAACATTTTGAGAAGTAACTCTAGAAGAAATTTGCTATGAATAGGAAGTAGAGAAAGTTGCAATAAGTGGTGTCATTTTAAGTTATTTTTAAAATATTTTTTCTTTTTTCGATGGCAGGTAACCCATTGTGGTGGTGTTATCAGGTGACAATGAGTCCATTTTCGACTCGTGGTAACCCATATGACACAGTAGAACTGCCACATAGGTTTCCCAAGGTTGTGATCTGTACAGGAGCAGACTAGCACATCTTTCTTCCACAGAGCAGCTGGTGGATTAGAACTGCCGACCTTTTGTTTTGTAGCTATGTGCATAACTATTGACCACCAGGCTTCTTTGCACCACCTGAGCTCCTGAATTGGCCCATTAGAGAGAGTGTAAAAGGAAGAATTGAAGAAGAATTGAAGTCTTTTTAAGATGCATTAGGATTTTCAATGTATGTGATCATGTGGTTTACAAATCAAGAAATGTTCACTTCTTCCTTTCCAGTCCATATGTTTTTGTTTTTCCTTTTCCTTTTTTGTACTTGCTTTACTAAATCATCCTCACCGTTGTACATTCTGGTCCATGGTTGGGCTGTTCAGTGCTTTATTCTGTTAAATATAAGAGTCAGAATCAATTAAACAGCAGCTATCTATCTATCTGTCTGTATCTAGAACCTCCAGTACAATTAAAAAAAAAGAAAATCCTACTGCTGTTGAGTCGATTGCAGATTTTGACTCATATAATGAATAGAAATGATGAGAGGAGACATCTTCACCTTGCTTTTGATCTTTGGAGGAAATCATAATGCTTTCCTCATAAAAAGTGATTTGTAGACTTGTAGTTGGAGCTTTCTTGGAGCTGCCATCTATCAGATTGAGGAAGTTCTCTTCTGATCTTTGTTTAATAAGTTGTTTAATCATGAATGGATGCTGAATTTTGTCAGATGCATTCTCTGCCTCCATTGAGGTGTTTTATGATTTGACCTTTATTATATTAATATGGTATATTCCTTTTTATGTTAAACTAAGCATTCCTGGGATAAACCTCACTTGGTCATGGTGTATAACCCTTTTTATATGTATTGTATTTGATTTGCTAATATTTTCTTGGGAGCTCTGGTAGCATAGTGGCTAAGGCACTTGACTGCTAACCAGAAGGCTGGTGGTTCAAACTGACCAGCCACTCCTTGGAAGGAAGATAGGGCAATCTACTTCCGTAGTGATACTGCCTCGGAAACCCAAGGAGGAGTCGGGGCCGACTCGACGGCACATAACAACAACAACAATATTTTATTAAAGATTTTTGTGATTAAGTTTGTAGAGATAACTAACCCACTACCATTGAGTCTATTCCAACTCATAGCCACCACCATTGGGTTTCCAAGACTGTAAATCTTTATGGAAGTAGATTGCCTCATCTTCCTCCTGTGGAGCAACTGTTGGGTTTGAACTACCAAACTTCTGGTTAGCATCCAAATGCACTACCCACTAGTCTACATTTGTCTTCTTTTGTCCTTGTTGGTCTTTGATATCAGGCCTTATAAAATTAATTAGAAAGTATTTCCTCTACTTTCTGAAAAGGTTTGTAAATGATTGGTATTATTTCTCCTTTAAATATTCCAAAGTATGTACCACTGAAGCAGTCTGAGCCTTAATTTCATTTGTGAGATTATTTATTAATTCAAATGATTTGCATGCTATAGAGCTAAATATTTTCTATGATTTTATTCAGTTTTGGTAATTTTTTCTATTTTCAGAAAATTGTCCATTTTATCTAATTTTTATAATGTGATACCATAAGTTATTCATATTATTCCCTTATAACATCTTTAATTTTGTAGGGTCAGTAGTGATATCCTCTTAAAATACTTATTTTACTAATTTGTATGTCTTTCTATTTCTCTTGATCAGCAAATATTTCAGGGACAGGTTGAGTAGCAGCAAGCATAAACACCACAAATATGTGCTGATCTTACCAAAAGTTCAGTGATTGTCATGAATAAATAATTCTCAGTTGTTTTTGTTTTGTACACACTTGGTGAGTTTCCAAAGTGTTGGAATGTTTGTTGCCTTTTGCAGAGAGGCTTTGTAGATCTTGCTGTGTCATACTCAAAGTCAGTCGCCTCTAATCATCTTCTTTTTAGTATATCAAGGAGACTAAACTTTCATTTATTTTAATTACTGCTAGAAATACATTTACATTTTGTAGTCTAGTTTATGTTTTTCTCATAAGAATGATATGTTACTTATCTAGCTGAGATAATAACAAATGATCCTAAAATTAGTGGCTTAAAACAACAAACATTCATTATCCCACAGTTTATGTGTTGGGAACACAATCTTTGGATTTAGAGTATCTCACAAGGCTACAATAAAGAGGTTGGCCAGGACAGCAGTCATCTCAAAGCTTGGCTGGTAAATATTCCCTTTCAAGCTAATTCAAATGGTTATTGACAGCCCTCATGTCCTCATTGGCTATTAGTTAGAGAAAAGTTCTTTCTGCTATGATAGCTCGTACCATGGCGTCCAGCTTCCCTTAGAAAAAACAAGCAAAAAAGGAAGAATGAACACTCAATAAAAAAGCTACAATATTGAAACAAATCCCTATAATTTTGCTTTGCTCTACTTGTTATAAATGAGTCACTAGATTCAGCCTACACTCAAGGGAAAAGCTTACACATGGACATGAAGAGCGGAAAGAGGAAATCATTAGTGACCGTTTCAGAAGCTTGCTACAACGAATGGTAATATGTAACTAATAGCTTTACAAAAAAAAAAAAAAAAAGGCAATTTACTAAGTTATTATTATTTATTATTATTTGTTGTTTGTGCTTTGGGTAAAACTTTACAAGGCAAATTTGTTTTACATTCAACAGTTCATGCACATTTGATTTCTCACCCTGATTACCATCCCTAACCATAGAAAACTTTCCTCCCTTCCCTCTTTGTGACTCTCCCCTCCATGTCCCCTTCTTAACTATGCATTCCTGTCTGTCCAGCATGTCCTCTATTTTAATGCTGCCCCTCTAGTGTCTCATGGCTGATTGATCTAAAGGGTGCTTCTCCATAGAGTAGGTTGGTGCATCGCCTTGGTGTTCTGCATGTAGGTCTTGCCACCGTTGGCCTGAGAGCCAATCCATGGAAGTGAGTATTTCTAGGTCCAGAGGGTAACCTGGAGCCATAGTCTCAGGGATTCCATTAGTCTCTATTCAACCAGTAATTCTAGTCATTTTTGTGTTTTTGAGTTCTGCTCCACATTTTTCCTCCCACTCTATCCAGGATCTCCGGTTTTGATCCCTTTCCAAGTGGTTGGCTTTGGTAGCCAGGCATCATCTAGGTTTTCTAGTCTTGGGGTCATGAAGGCTGAGGGTCCTCATGGTCCATCTTATCCTTGGACTAATTGTTTCCAGGTGATTTCATTTTCTTCACTTGTCTTTGCTTCAGATGAAAGGAGACCAGTAGTTGCATCTTAGATGGCCGCTTGAAAGCTTGTGAGACCCCTGTTCCTACTCAACAAATAGGTTGTAGAACAAGATTTTTATGTACTATGTTGTGCCAACTGAGCATGATGTCCCCTGAGACTATGGTCCTGAATCTGCAGGGCCGTTGATTCTCTTTCTCAAGGTGTTTGGTTGTCTTGGAGAAGTTACTCCAACTCTGTCTTCTGTTGCTTCTGTAATGTAAGTGGCTAATTTTGTAGCACAAATGCATATGTAAGATTATCTTCAGCCAAACCTATCTTGGGTCTAGGGCATACTCCTGTTCGACTTCCCCCACCTGATCTTCTTACTTGTCTATGCATTTATCCATAGCCTGGTGTTTGGTGTTAGTGGTAATGCAGTATTGTGCAAGTGCTAGTATTTGCCTCTGTTATCTATATCCTATGTGCACATTTCAGTGTGCTTCTTTTCCCCAATGTCATCATGCTGGTCACAGACTTTCTATACCTTCCCTCTCCTCACACAAATGAACATGTGACTCCCAACTAGTCCAAAGCTTTGTTTCCTCTTCCCTCCCATCCCTGGTAAACAACAAAGTGAATTTCCTTCCCTGAGTAAACCTTTCCTTGACTTCTTACAATAATGGGCTCATACAATATTTGTACATCTGCAATTGACTTATTTCACTCAGCATGTTGTTTTTGTTATGTGCCGTCAAATAGTACCCAACTCATAGCAACCCCTCCTTGGGTTTCCAAGGCAGTATCACTATGGAAGTAGATTGCCCTCCAAATTCATCCACATTGTGAGATGATTCATGTATTCTTCGTTATTCTTTATTGTTGCACAGTATTCCATTGTGTAAATGTACCTTAGTTTGGTTATTCATTCATCTCTTGATAGGCATTTAGGTTGTTTCCATCTCTTTACTATAGCAAATTGTGCTGTGATGAACATGGGTGTGCATATGTCTGTTTCTGTCCTGTCTCTAACCTCACTATTTTTATAAAGTCTCAAATATAAAAAATATTTTCCCTTAGGATTATTTTTACCTTCATATTTTCAAATAAAGAGACCAACTTCTTGTAATTTTATGGGATATTTGGAAAGAAGACTGTAAAGTCAATAGGAGAACATATATACATATATTTATGTTCTATTTAAGCAATAT
>NW_006921698.1:2890672-2891880 GCF_000298275.1 Orycteropus afer afer | reverse complement strand
TCCGACTCGACGGCACATAACGACAACAACATCAACAATCTCACATCTTAGGAAAGATTACTTTTTAAATAAATATTTCCACTCAATTTTAATTGATTCAATGTCATTCCAAGATACTTGTTGAAAGTATCTATAAAGACATTTTCCTAAAACTAAAAATGTCATTAGCTCATACTGTATTCTTCTTTATTATACTATCTGTTTGTGTCAGGTATTTAACATAACATTTCAGAAAAATCCTAAGCAAGTATAAACCAAAAAAAACCCAAACCCATTGCCATAGAGTCGATACGCTAGCAACCCCTTTTGGGTTTCCAAGGCATAAACCTTTATAGAAGCAGGTTGCACAGTCTTCCTTCTGAGGCAACTATAAGTTTTTTTGTTTTTGTTTTTAATTTACTAATGAAAATCCTGATTTGCCATTATGCTTATTGTATACATTAGGTATTGCTAGGATTATATAGGTCCATTCAGTTTTCAGTTTGGTGTCCTGGAACAAATTATTCCTTCTTGTTCTTGCTTCACATTTATTTATTCTGAAAGCCAGAGAGTTGATAGATGTATCTGTGCCCCCATCCTCCCACTTCATCCCTCTGTCTAACAATTGGGGAAATTGCAGCAGCTGTGGCTAACTATTTACACTGAAAATAATAACATGTGTAAATAGCATCTTTCTAACTCTTCATTATTGGCAGCAGAAATAGTGGGAATATTGGCCCATGCTCACAGTAGAAACAGAGCCACATCCAGAATGAGATAAAACAAATGATTATAAACTCAGAGCAAAACAAGGGAGCTGATTGACAAAAGAAGGTGCTAATAATTATAATCAGCAATGACATAATGATCCCAGAAAATCTAAGTAATCCAGGAGACGTATTTCTTTAGAGAGTATTGGTCTCCATCTGTTGATTTACAAATGCTGAGTAATTTGAGAAGGATTGAGTGACTAGAGGCCCCAATGACAGTCCAAAGTCAACACATGTTTAAGACACATTGAAATTTAGTATGGTATACGGTTAACAACATGAGCTAGACTACGAGGGTTTGAAATTCAGCTTTTACACCTAATCGTTGTCCAAATTTAAGAAGCTTACTAAACCCTTCATATGTTTCCTTACTTGTAATCTGCATATGCTTCATAGAATGTGTGTTATTATTAAATGATCTAATACTTACAAAGCATGTAGAAAAGTAACTAGCCTATA
>NW_006921698.1:2878534-2889562 GCF_000298275.1 Orycteropus afer afer | reverse complement strand
TGTAAGTTGATCCTCCCTACCATTGCTAGGAGCTCTGGTAGCATAGTGCCTAAAGGCACTGGACTGCTAACCGAAAGGCTGGTTCCCGCCAGCCTTTCCTCGGAAGGAAGATGGGGCAATCTACTTCCGTAGTGATACTGCCTCGGAAACCCAAGGAGGGGCCACTATGAGGGGGTCCGACTTGATGGCACATAACAACAACAACCGTTACTCAATTTTGCTTTAGGCTATTTGTCATTTTGTTTATTTGAAGAAACATCTTACCTTCCCTTTTTTTGAATCATTTATATGTATTACGAATATCTTAGTCTGTGGCCTTTATTTTTCTGTGTCATTTGATTTTCAGATTTTAAAATATTTCCTTATATACATAGAGAGAGAGAGAGCAATAATTTGATTAATCTTCTATGGTTTGTAAATTTTGTGCTGTTAAAAGATATTTTTTATCCACCCCAATCTCACAAAATCTAAATGTGTACATTCTATAGAGACTTCAGAAATCTATAGAAAATCTATAGATTGTCATTTCTAGGTCTTTAATATTTGGAATCTGTATTTTGTATAATGTTGCACAGGATTTGTATAGAACATAGGGGCAGATAATGGAAAGAATTCGCAAGGTTCCACATAAACCTTTAATAAAAGTAAATAATTAGCATGAGGGGAGAAAGAAGGCAAAGGCTAACATGAAAGGTTGATTAACATTCAAGTGAAAGCCCTGAGGTTCCTTTTTCTTGCTGCACAGGACATACTTTTTTCAGTTTATGAACCAGTCGAGACATATACATGGTTTTTTAGCTGCAGGGAAGATGAGGCACATGTATGCATTATGGTCATGTTCCTATATGCAGACTGTGTAACTAGTTAAACCAGGTGCAAACCATCACTTTCTACAACGCTCAACAATCTAGTTAAGTTAATACATAATTCTTCAAGAAGAGTTTCTAACTTTATGTAGCACATTATAAATCCCTAGCTATCCTGTTTTAGGCTGATTCTCTAGAGAATCAAAAGCATATACGTGCTTCACTGGTTTTACATTTTTTTTTTTCAAAATATATATATGCAAATGTGTAAAAATAATATAACAACAAATTAGAGAGAGAGAGAGAGAGAGAAAATTATCTTAAGGAAATGGCTTACACAGTTGTAGAGGCTACTAAGTTCCATGTCTGTGGGTCAGATGTCAAACTGGAGGATTCTCCTGGCTCACGTAGCTGCAGGAGTTGACAAACCCAAGATCAGCTGGCAATACAGCAGGCTCCTGGCTTCAGAGGTTGATAGTCTGAGATTGGCAAACAGTAGACAGGCTAGTGGTTCAAGTGTAAGAACTGGAGATCAGATGATGTTGAGCCAAATGTAGGATCCAGGTTGAGTAAAAAGGCAGAGATCATTGCCAGGATGTCCATATATGTTGGAAACAGGACATACCCCTAAGGAAACTCCACTTAAACTGATTGGCTGCTCCTAGTATCTCAATATAGCCAGATAATTTTGCCAGGATGTCCATATATGTTGAAAGCAGGATATAAACTCCCTTTTAACTGGTTGGCAGCTCCTAGCATCTCAACACAGCATAGATCTCAACATGGAAGTAAGTACATTATATCAGTTCTCATCATGAAGGGTGACTACATATAACTGCTAAAGCACTAAAAATCATGGCCCAGCCCACTTGATACACAACCTTAACTATCACATATCCTCATCATGGCCAAAGTCAGTACCAGATATGAGGCATGCCTAAAGGTAAGCAGAGGTACACTTTGACCACAGCCTTACACAGAATCTAATTTTTTTTTTTTTTAATTTGAGTGGAAAAATTTCTCAGCCATGGTTATTGAATAGTCAATTATTTTCCCCACTGTTTAAAAATTCCATCTCTCTTATACATCATGTTTCTATTTATGTTTAGGTCTGTTTTGTGACTTTGCGTTCTGTCCCACTGATGATTTTCTCTGTTCCTGTACTGATACCATGTATGTTTAGGCATCAGAGTACAATGGTTAAGAGCTTAGGGCGTTATGTCAGATTGCTTGGATTAGAATCCTGGCTTCATCTACTAGCTCTGTGATCATGGGAACATTATAAAATGTTTCTTTGCTTTAGCCTTCTCACTGATATGAGAATGAAATGAAATAATTCATATAAAGTACTTAGAATAGAATTTGGCAGCTAGTAGACATACAATAATTGTTATTAGTTATCATTATCACTTATTATAGATTTATGAAAATTAATATTTAATAGGACAGATACTCTTCTCCTTCATCAACTTTGTCTTGTATAATTTTTGCCCTTTATTCTCTCATATGAATTTTAGGATTGATGGACCAAATTCCATAAAATAATCTTTCAAGAGTACCATTAAATTTGTACATCAGTATATGAAGAAGTTTCTTCTTCCCAATATTGAATATTTCTATCCATGATTATGTATTTTTTTTCCAACCATTTACATCTTTTTTCAAGAACTTCAATAAAATGTTCTGCTTCTTAAAAGTTTTATACTTATTTTAGTCAATCACACTGGATTTTTTATGGATTCTGTTACTGTTGTGAATGTGATGTATTTTTTCCCCTAAATGAGAAGAACATGACATCAGGCTTGGAGGAAGGCTTATTAACAACCTGAGATATGCAGACAATACAACTTTGGTTGCTGAAAGTGAGGATGACTTGGAGCACTTACTGATGAAGGTTAAAGACTTCAATCTACAGTATGCATTACACCTCAATATAAAGAAAACAAAAAGCCTCAAAACTGCACCAAAAAGCAGCATCACGATAGATGGAGAAAAGATGGAAGTTGTCAAAGACTTCATATTACTTGCTTCTACCATCAGTGCCAATGGAAACAGCAGTCATGACATCAAAAGACATATTTCATTGGGTTCATCTCTTGCAAAAGATCTCTTTCAAATGATATTAAAAAAATAGTTTTTTTTTTTTTTATATCAAATGATATAAAAAAGAGCAAAGATATCTCCTTGAAGACTAAGATGCACCTAACCCAAGTCATGATATTTTCATTTACCACCTATGCATGTGAGAGCTGGACAATGAATAAGGAAACCAAACAAGAGTTGATGCTTTTGAATTGTGGTGTTGGCAAAAAATGCTGAAAGTACTTTGGACTGCTAAAAGAACTAACAGATCTGTCCTGGAAGAAGTGCATCTGGAATGCTCCTTGGAAGCAAGAATGGCCAGACTTCGTTTTACCTATGGTCATGTTGTCAGAAGGGATCATTCTCTGGAGAAGGATGCCATGCTTGATAAAGTGAAGGGTCAATGAAAGATGGGAAGGCCATAAACAAGATGGACTAGACACGGTGGCTGCAACGATGGGCTGAGGTATAATAGGGATCATGAGGCTGTCACAGGACCAGGCAGTGATTGTTTCTGTTGTCCATAAGGTTGCTATGAGTCGGAGATGACTAGATGCCACATAACAACAATGACAACAACAAATGAGTATTGCTGATATGTACTATGTACACATGCTACTGATTTTTGTATATTGAGTTTGTGTATAGCAACTTTGGTGAATGTTATTGGTTCTAAGATAATAGCTACATGGATAAATTTTATTTTCAATTCAGACAATCTGCAAATGAAAGGAGACTAGTTCCTCTCTTTCCAGTGTATAGGTTTCATGTAGTATACAAATGGCTAAAAAGTATAGTAAAATATTGCCTGGAAATTTAAGATTTCTTCATTCAGTGTTATTCTAGCTGTATGTTTTTGATGATATCAATCAAACCATTGTCATCAAGTCAATTCCATGGATAAACCCAGAGCCATTGACTCAATTCTGACTCATACCAACCCTATAAGACAGAGTAGAAGTGCCCCCATAGGGTTTCCAAGGCTGTAAATCTTTACAGAAGCATACTGCCTCATTTTCCTCCTACAGAGCAGCTGGTGGGATTGAACCACTGACCTTCAGATTAGCAGCCAAATGCTTTAACCATTGTGCCACCAGTGCTCCTTGATTCTGATAATAGGAACCTTTAATTATATTAAGAAAGTAACTTCCTATTCCTACTTTAAAAATTGTAGTTATTAATGGATATTTAATTTTGTCTGTCTACATCTATTTGTGCTATTAGACTTATCTCTTATCTTAGTACTGCTAATTATATTGATCAGCTTCCAAATGTTAAATATTACTTACATTTCTGTGATAAACCTGAGTTAGTAATGATGCTTGAAAATCTATTAATGTATTTTATTGGTTATTATTTTATACAAGTTTTTATATAAATTTATACATGAGATTTACAATTTTATAAAGGAGATTGTATAAATATCCCTTTATTGTTCTGTCCTTAACCACTTTTAGTACTAAGGTTATACTCAAACCAAAAAACCAAATTCACTACCACCAAGTCATTTCCAACTCATAGCAACCCCCATTGGGTTTTCCAGGCTGTACATTTTTACAGAAGTAGATCACCCGGTCTTCCTTCTGCAGATCAGCTGGTGGGTTTGAACTGCTGACCTTCCAATTAGCAGTCAAGTCCCTTATCTACTACACCACCAGAGCTCCCAAGATTATACTAGCTGCATGAAATCAAATGGGGGTGAAAAATATCCAAGTTTTATATTCTTTGATGTAGTTGTTACATATGCAGGTTATTTGTTTCCTAAAAATTCTTGCAAACTGTCTTGATCTTATATTTCTTTCAGAGTTTTAACTACTTATTACATTTATTTAACAGTTATAGATCTATTTATGTTTTCTATTTTCATTAAAGTCCATTTTAATAGTGTGTATATATGTTTAAATAAATAGTACACATGTATATTTCTATCACATAATAGTTGTGTAATCATAGACAAATTGTTATTTTTCCTTTCCGTCCTTTAGCTTCTTGATCTGATAATGGGAATATTAATAATACCTGAACCATGGGAGTGTTCTGCGGTTTAATTAAGATAATGCATGTAAATCATTTGAAACACAGACTGGCACATAAATCTTTACTGTTTTCCTGAAAAAAAGCAAACAAACTTTGTGTTATTAAGTAATAATTCACATTATCACTATTAAAGCATTTGTCTCCTTTCACTGATATTAATACTGCTTTCATAATTTTTTTTGGTTAGTATTAGCTTTGTCTTTTTCACCCTTTTAAAATAATTAAGACTTTTAAAAAAATTTTATGTATGTTTCCTGTAAATACCATATTATTGGATTTTTTTAAATCATTGCTTTTTGTTGTCAAAAATTATTGCCATTAATGTTTATTTGACATATCACTTGTTAATTTCTACTTGATAGAATTTGTTTGCTTTTTTCTTGTTTCTTGCCTGTATTTTATTGCTCTAGTTTTACTTATTTCTTTAATGGAGCCACACATTCTGTTTTTATGTTTCTATTGCTAAACTTATGTTTTAACGTGGGTATTCAACCTTGTAGGTTAAACATTGATCAGTATATTTGTTCTTTTTCATAATATACTTGTGTTTTAGATATTATAACTCTGTAATTCAATCTTACATATGCTATATATCCATGGATGTAATTTTAATATTTTTATATAGTGTTAGTACTGTGAATTAACCAAAAAGAATCATGTTCTGGTTTTCATAAAACATTTCTATTATCTTGAGTATGAGAGAATTTTTAGAAGGGGAAGATAAACTTGTAGAATTATATTGATTCTACATATCTCATATTGATATTAGCTAGCATTTATGTCCTAAAATAAATGTAAATTTTGTATTTATGTTAGGACACATTGCAGAAACTTTGGAGAGAGACATAGGCAGAGAAAATATGCATGTGAATGAATAGAGAACTTCATCTGGACTACGTGGCTATTTAATAAAGGAACCCAAATTTATACCAGTATCGATTTGTGACATTTATCATTATATGAGTTGATTTTTAATTAACTACATGGACAAGTGTTGTTCTAAATATCCCCAAAGAGGTCTAATTTGCAACTGTTTGATTGTTTTCCCCTACTATTATCTTCAAAGCAATTATATATGAATTAAAGACTCTTTGACTAGCTTGCAAGGAAATATTGACCAATAACATATTTTAATTAAGAATTACTGAAGCAAAAGAATTTAAATCAACATAATAAACAATATTAAAGTAAGTTGAAGTTCCAACAGCAAGCAAATCTAATACCTATAAATAAATATTTCTGTAACAAATGCATAGACACGTTCCCATACAACTGTATATAGCTCTAGTGGTGTAGTGCCTAAGGCATTTGACTGCTAACCAGAAGACTGGTGGTTCAAACCCACCAGCCACTACTCGGAGAGAAGACTGGGTAATCTACTTCCACAGAGATACTGCCTCGGAAACTCAAGGAATGGTTGCTATGAGTCGGAAACTACTTGACGGCAGTGACTTTTTTTTTTTTTAATCTATCTATCTGTATACATATATCATTTACAGTTCATTTCTATAATAAATATATAACATGCATAATAAATATTCTTTTGTCTCAAATCCCATTTGCGGGGACTAAGTCATATTTCTTGAAGGCAGCATTATCGTGGAAGACATATTCACAGAAGTTAAAAGTTAAGTAGAAGAAATGCAAAAAGGGGATTATCTTGGAGATTTCTAGGAAGAGGGACTCAAAGAAGACCTGTTGTTATTGTCATTGTTGTTGTTAGGTGCTGTCACGTCAGCTCTGACTCATAGCAATACTGTGTACTTCAGAATCAAACCCTGCCTGGTCCTGCACCATCCTCACAATCCTTGCTATGCTTGAGCTCACTGCTGCAGCCACTGTGCAAATTCATCTTGTTGTGGGTCGTCCCCTTTTTTTTCTCTAAATTTCTACCTCACCAAGCATGCTATCCTTCTCCAGGGACGGGTTCCTTCTCACCATATGACCAAGTAGGTGAGAGGAGTCTTGCCATCCTCACTTCTAAGGAGAATTCCTGCACTTCTTCCAAGACAAATTTGTTTCTTCTTCTGGTTGTTGTTTTTGTTGTTATGTGCCATCAAGATAGACCAGAATCATAGTGACCTCTCCTTGGGTTTCCAAGGCAGTATCACTATGGAAGTAGATTGCCTAACAGTATTCTTCACTAAGAGCACAATTCAAATACATTAAATCTGTGGTCTTACTCTCTCTTTCACATGCATATGAAACTATTGAAAGTACTATGGCTTGGATTGTGTACACCTTACTCTTCAAAGGGACATCTTTGCTGTTTAATACTTTAAAGCAGTATTTTGCAGCAGATTTGCCCAATGCAATAAATTATGTGATTTCTTGACTGCTGCTTCCATGGGCATTGCTTGTGGATCCAAGTAAAATTAAATCCTTGACAACTTCAATCTTTTCTCCATTTATCATGATGTTGCTTATTGGTCCAGTTGTAAGGATTTTTTTGAGGTTTTTTTTTTTTTTTTTTTATGTTGAGATGTGATACATACTGAAGTGCTTCAAGTGATATTCCCTTTCAGCAAGCAAGGTTGTGTTATGCATGGGAATAGCCATAGTCTCCTACATTTTGATATCAGGAAGACTTAGGTTTGATTTCTGATGCTGAACTATTTTGTAGAAATAATTTTATCTCAAAGACTCAGGTATATTCCAATGATAATATTATTAATATCAATATTTTCTTTTGGAAAATTGATATGCTCATGTATAAGCATTTTTTATGTAGCTCCTATCACAAAGTAAGTAATCAATTAATGATATTTATTATTATTGTTATTATTTTTCCATAATTATTCTGTGCATTACAAAACCTGATAAGCACATTTATTAAAATATAATGGTAAAGAAAAGTTGCTTACAAGATAAATAAAATCAAATCAGTGAGATAGACACAAGAGGATCTTGCATCAAACCAAACTTAGGAAATACAAAGTTAAACTGAAAGTTGAGATCACAACTGTAAATTCTTTCATTAATAACATATCATTAACAAAGAAAGAGTGAATGTACATGTTTAATTCATTAATTGTAAAAGTAACAATCTCAAACACTGCTTTGATTTCCAGCACCCAAGCAGATTAATTTTGTCTATTCTTGAACTTTATATAAATGGGATAATACAATGTGTAATAGAAATAGAAGATTTTTACCAAGTTTGTGCAGTCTTAAATTGACCAAACATGCAACCAAGGTATATTGATCATTACTGGTGTTTAGAATGCAAAAGTTGGAAACAAAGAAGAATCACCAGAAGGTGGAAAATATGGCCTTGGTGATAGAAATGATGCTGGAGATCGCATGATAGAATTTTGCAAGACCAATAGCTTATTCATTGCAAATGTCTTTTTTCAACAGTATAAATAGGAGCTATACATTTTGCCAGATGAAATAAACAGAAATCAGATTGACTACATCTGTGGAAAGAGGTGATAGAGAAGCTCAGTATCTTGAGCCAAAACAAATCCAGGAGCTGACTCTGATACAGAGCATCAATTGCTCATAAGAAGGTTCAAGTTAAAGCTGAAGACAGTTAAAACAAGTCCACAAGAGCCAAAATATGATCTTGATTATATCCCTCCTGAATTTAGAGACCATTTGAAGAAAAGATTTGATGCATTCAATACAAATGACCAAAACCAGAGGAATTGTGCGATGACATCAAGAACATCATCTGTGAAGAAAGCAAAATATCATTAAAAAGGCAGGAAAGGAATGAAAAACAAAATGGATGTCATAAGAGACTCTGAGACTTGCTCTTAAACAGAGATTGGATAAAGAAAATAGAATAAATGACAAGATATAGAGCTGAACAGATTTCAGAGAGCAGCTTGAAAGACAAAGTCAATTATTATTATGACATGTGCAAAGACCTAGATTTAAAAACCAAAAAGAGAAGAACATGCTCAGCATTTCTCAAAGTGAAAGAACTGCAGGAAAAAATTCAAGACTTTTGTTGCAATATTGAAAGATTCTATGGGCAAAATATTGAATGATGCAGGAAACATCCAAAGAAGATAGAAGGAATCTACAAAGCCACTGTATGAAGAATTGGGCGATGTTCATCCACTTTAGGAGGTGGCATGTGATCAAGAACCAATGGTACTGAAGGAAGAAGTCAAACTGCACTGAAGGAACTGGTGAAGAACAAGGCTCCAGGAATTGATGGAATTCCCATTGCGATGTATCAACAAATGGATGCCACACTTGAGGTACTTACTCATCTTCGCCAAGAAATATGGAAGATAGCCACCTGGCCAACTCACTGGAAGAGATCCATATTTGTACCCATTCTAAAGAAAGGTGGACCAACAGAATGTGGAAATTATTGAACAATATCATTAATGTCACATGCAAGTAAAATCTTACTGAAGATAAATTTAAAAATGATTGTAGCACTCTATTGATAGGGAACTTCTGGAAATGCAAGCTGGATTCAGAAGAGAATGTGGAATAAGGGGTATCATTGCTGATGTCAGAAGGATCTTGGCTGAAAGCAAAGAATACCAGAAATATGTTTCAAAAAATAAAATAAAACCCAAACCTACTGCCATCAAGTCAATTCCAACTCATAGCAACCCCCATTGGCTTTCCAAGGCAGTAAATCTTTATGGAACTAGATTGCCTGATCTTGTTTCTGTGGAGTGGTTGGTGGCTTTGAACCACTAACCTTCTAGTTAGCAGTCAGATGTCTTAGGCACTGTGCTACCAGAGCTCTTTTAGTTGTGTTTTATTCATTACGCAAAAACATTCAATTATGTGGATCATAACAAATTATGGATAACATTGAGGAGAAAAAGAATTCCAGATCAGTTAATTGTGCTCATAAGGAACCTGTACACAGAACAATAAGCTATCATTCAAACAAAATAAGGGGATACTGCATGTTTTAAAATCAGGAAGGGATTGTGTAGGGGTTCTATCCTTTCACCATACTTATTCATTCTGTATGCTGAGTAAATAATCTGAGAAGCTGGACTATATAAAGAATGTGCCATCAGGAATGAAGGAACACTCATTAACAACCTGTAATAATACATACAACACAACATTCCTTGCTGAAATTGAAGATGACTTGATGCACTTACTGATGAAGATTAGACTACAATCTTTCGTATGAATTACACCTCAACATAAAGAAAAAAAAAACATCCTCACAACTGGACTAATAAGCCATATCACTGTAAATAGACAAAAGATTGAAGTTGTCAAAGATTTCATATTACTTGGTTCCACAATCAACACCAATAGAAGCAGCAGTCAAGAAATCAGATGACATGTTGTGCTGGGCAAATCTGCTGCTGCTAAAGACCTCTTTAAAGTGTTGAAGAGCAAAGATGTGTCTTTGAAGATGAAGGTGCATCCAAGCCAAGCCATGGTATTTTTGGTTGCCTCATGTGGATATGAAAGTTGGGCAATGAATAAGGAAGACTAAGGAAGAGTTGATGCTTTTGAGTTGTAGTGTTAGTGAAGAATACTGAAAGTACCGTGGATTTCCAGAAAAGGAACAAATCTTTCCTGGAATAAATGCAGCTGGAATGCTCCTTGGTAGTGAGAATGGCCAGACTTCTCACCTGCTTTGGTCATGTTGTCAGAAGAGACCATTCCTTGGAGAAAGATAATTACGATTGGTAAAGTGGAAGGTCAGTGAAAAATGGAAAGGCCACAACAGTGTGGATTGACACAGTGGTCAGTGTTGAGCTCAGGTATAGGAAAGATTGTGAGGCTGGCACAGGACCAGGAAGTGTTTCATTTTGTTGTACTTAGGGTCACTATGAGTTGATGCCAACTTGATGGCACCTAACAACAACAACAACACAATATATACTCTTGTGTATCCCTTATTTTGAACAACATGAAATTTGTGAGATTCATCCATATGGTGCAAGTATTGGTGAGTGATGTTCAATTATATACATGTTCTACAATCTGTTTGCCTATTGATGGACATTTTGGTTATTTTTTGTTTTGGCTGATAAGAATCAAACTACTACTAACATGTTTATATAAACTTTTCTTCAATATAACTCATTTCTTTTTAATAATGCATGTGTATGTGTACATGCATTATGAACCTCGTTTAAAATCTGAATATGTTGTT
>NW_006921698.1:2875474-2878024 GCF_000298275.1 Orycteropus afer afer | reverse complement strand
AAGTTAATATTCTGCTATACAGACCAGTTTTCGTCATCTACCCCAAATCCCTGATGGATACTCATCACTTATAGGACCAATATTCCTATATGTTCCTCTATCATGTTTGAAGTTCTTGCCATTTCCTCCTAAACTCAGTTTAAGCATACATCTCAATATTTTACTTGCTTTCAAAGCTAATTTGTTTCTACATCTGCTCTGGTCCTTGTATAAACTTTAGGTTTTGCAATTAATATGTTGTTGTTGTTATGTGTCATGGAGTCGGACGCAACTCATAGCGACCCCTCCTTGGGTTTCCGAGGCGATATCACTACGGAAATAGATTGCCTATCCTTCCTTGTAAGGAGTGGCTGGTGGGTTTGAACCGCCAGCCTTCTGGTTAGCAGCTAAGTGCCTTAGGCATTATGCTACTCAGAGCTCCTTTGGAATTAATAGAGGTCTATAATCAAACCCACTAGCCACTCCTCGGAAGGAAGGTTGGGCAATCCTACTTCCGTAGTGATACTGCCTCGGAAACCCAAGGAGGGGTCGCTATGAGTCAGGTCTGACTCGACGGCACATAACAACAACAACAACATAATATAATTCAGGAGCTCTGGTAGTATAGTGGCTAAGACACTTGCCTGCTAACCAGACAGCTGGTGGTTCAAACCCACCAGCCACTCCTCGGAAGGAAGGTTGGGCAATCCTACTTCCGTAGTGATACCGCCTCAGAAACCCAAGGAGGGGTCGCTATGAGTCGGGTTTGACTCGAGGGCACATAACAACAACAACAACAACAACATAATATAAATGTATTTGTTAGTTTCCACAGTGCTTGCCACACTGTATTTTTCTGTCTTTTCTGACTCAAACCGGAAAAGACAAATCAGTTGGAAGAATTCTGTTGTGAAGTCTTCCAAGGTAGAAATTTTCTTAGTTACTTTATATCCTTGTAGCTAGTTCAGTGCCTGGCACACAAATGGTAGACCTTTCAAATACATTCTAGAATGAATTAGTTAATTGAACAATTCATTTTATATAATTTCTTAGAAAATAAATTGGGTAGGAGGTACTTTAGTATCTCCAAGATCCCCATGTTAGAAATAGATTGTTGTTGTTGTTGTTGCTGTGTGCCGTCATGTCGGACCCACTCATAGTGATCCCTCCTTGGGTTTCCGAGGCAGTATCACTACAGAAGTAGATTGCCCAACCTTCCTTCTGAGGAGTGTCTGGTGGATTTGAACCACCGGCCTTCTGGTTAGCAGTCAAGTGCCTTAGGCATTACCCTACCAGAACTCCTAGAAATAGATTAGACACAATATAATAAAATGCTTACTGGCACAATCCAGGCTTAAATATTCATTCTGAATAGTGAGGAGAGGGTAGCAGCAGTCTGATATTCTGGACCAGAGATGGTATTGAATACTGATTAGCTTTGAAAGCAAGTAAAAAGCCATGAAGGTCTGGAAATCCAAATGATTATCAAGTGTGCATTCTCTTTATTAAAGAAAATAACAGCATTGTGTCAGTTACTGTTACTTTAAAACTCCACGGTGGTTTTGTAATGCATTTTATAATACTTACCCACTGCCACTGAGTCAACTCAGACTCATAATGACCCTTTAGGACAGAGCAGAACTTCCCCATAGGGTTTCCAAGGTTGTAAATCTTTACAGGAGACTGTTTCAGCTTTTTACTGCAAAGCAACCTGTGGGTTTGAAATGCTGACCTTTTGGTTAGCAACTGAATGCTTTAACCACTATACCACCTCCTTTATAGTGTCTTACTATTGTTATTTCAAATTGTGCTATCCTCTACTATGTTTTTGAACTATAAAATTTAAAACACCCACTCCCTCATTATGGGTTCCTTAAGCAATACATCCCCTGGATGCATTTCATGCAATGTTGGTTTACCCAAGTAGCAAAGTAACCATGAGATTACTTATACTTTTTTACCAATCTGTAGTGAACAATTTCACTTTTTTTCATCACATCAAAGATTTGGCTTCTAGGTATGGCTGGCATGTTTCTCTCTCCCAACCCCATTGTACCTTCCTACAGAATCAAAACCTCTTTTCAAATTTACTGTCCCTGTCAGGGACGGAGTACACAGTAGACAAGGAAAGTATGGACTTGCTTGTATTTGCTTACTAATGTGTAGTGAACAATTTCACATGGGTTTCACCACATCTTTGATATGGTGAAAAACAGGAGAAACCATTTACTACAGATTAGTAAACACAAGTAAGTCAATGATTACCTTGTTTATTGGGTAATCCACTCCTGATTTCAAAGAGACTTTTCTTTGTGACACCATTAGCCATGGATAAGAACTTTTTCTGATTAAATTTTAATATGTATATATGTAGTTAATTTACTAAGTGTTTCTATTAGCCATTTTGCCAAAACAACACACAAATAGAAAATTAATAAAGCAGGTTTAAGAAATATGTGCATCTATATCATAAATATGTGCATCTATATCATAAATAGGAGCTCTGATAGCATAGTGCCTAAAGCACTTGGCTGCTAACCGGAAGGCTGGCTGTTCAAACCCACCAGCCGC
>NW_006921698.1:2869559-2873792 GCF_000298275.1 Orycteropus afer afer | reverse complement strand
ACACAAACTACAATTGACTGTCCATCGAAAAACTGAAAGCCCATGGACGTAAAATACACCATGTAATTACACAGGAACAGTAACCAAAAAAAGAGAAAAGGGAAATAAAAAGAAGAAAAAACAAGCAAACCTGCAATATCTGGAAAACCCTCTCTTTTTGAACAATAAATTATAAAGACTACTCTTTATCTTTTGTCAAATATTTAAGGAATTAGTCAGCGAAGTGGACAAGATCTTTGTTTGAGTAGTTCAGTTTCCTTCAGTATGCTGATATTTGTGATATACCTTACATTTTGTCTTTCGACAAAGGTAGAAGCCTCATTTACACTGAAATGACTCATTGTTTTTATGTACAATATGTAAGTACACAATATATATTCATTATTTTCTAGACTTTTAATTCTTTTTTTTTGTCAGGGGATTTAAAATGCATGGGAAAAGCAAGAAATGAAAATATGAAATTTAGTTTTATGCATGTTTATTTGTAATCTGTTGTGGGGAAGACTTTATAAAGGTGAAGCTTAAACATCTTTCTTGAAGGGAGAAACTTAATTTGTATACAAATTTTCATTATATTTTTGTATAATACCCACTGCCATCAAATTGATTCCAACTCATAGTGACACTATAGGACAGAGTAGAACTGCCCTGTAGGGCTTCTAAGGTTGTAATTCTCATGGGAAGAGATTTCTACATATTTCTCCTGCAGAGCCACTGGTGGGTTCAAACAGCAACATTTGAGTTTGCATACTAGCACTTAACCACTGTGCCACCAGGGCCACTCTCTTTTGCATAATGTTGTTGTTGTTGTTGTTATATGCCATCGAATTGGACCTGACTCACAGTGACCACTTCTTGGGAACCTTAGGATGGTATCACTAAGGAAGTAGATTGCCCAACCTTCCTTCTGAGGAGTGGCTGGTGACTTTGAACCACCAGCCTTCTGGTTAGCAGTCAAGTGCCATAGGCACTACATTACCAGAGCTCCTTTTTACATAATAGATAATTAAAACTGTGCTGTTAGTAGGAGTGTTTATCTAATGTCAGTTGCTTCATAGTAAAAATATCATTATTATTATAATGAGGAATGAATCAACCTACCTCGATCCAATTCCTGGCCTTATTATTCTAGCTGTGCCATCACTTGGGCTTTTATTTAACCTGTCTTTGTCTTTCTCTCAAAGATTGGTCTTTTGCTTAAGAAGAATATTGCTGTGGTTGAATACAATATATTGATTTTTAAAATGAGCAAATTCATCATTATAGTGAAAGGGTCATTATTAAAGCATATTTTTCTTAATCCAATAGAATCTTATTTTACTTTGAATTAAACCTCTCTCTCATTTTGTAAACAAGTATAAACAAAACCCACAACCAATTGCTTTCAGTATTAAAATAATTTACTTAAAAAAATAACTCATGGTTTTATAAAAATAAAAAGATAAAAGCTGTGAGAAAAACATTTTGCTGTTATTGTTAGGGGCCATCCAGTTGGCCCCTGATTCATGGTGAGCCCATGCAACAACAGAAGGAAATGCTGCTCTGTCTTGTGCCATCCCAATGATTGCCAGACCTTCTTAGACTGTATTTCTCTGGAAGCTGTGCTGAAACCTGTTTAACATGATAGAAAAATTGATAACTCAAAATGTAACCAATGTCACTGAACAATTTGTGTAAAGATTTACTAAAACATAATGAAATATTATTTTAAAAAATGTGATAACTCTATAAAATTAAATTATGAAAAATCATAATAATACATTGACAACCTAATGAAGTATGTAGGACTGTTTTCCTCTAAACCTAGTGTCTATGTTGTTGTTGTTGCTGTTATGTGCCATCGTGTCAGACCCAACTCATAGCCTCTGGGGAATTCTGAGGCAGTATCACTACAGAAGTAGATTGCCCAACCTTCCTTCCGAGTAGTGGCTGGTGGGTTTGAACCGCCAGCCTTCTGGTTAGCAGTCAAGTGCCTTAAACACTATGCTATCAGAGTTCCTGTTGTGGCTGTTAACTGTTATCAAATGGCAACCCTCTGCACAATGGGATTGGATCATTGTGATCTGTAGGTTTTTCATTGGCCAACTTTTAGAAGTAGATAGCAAGCCCTGGAAACTCCCCTGAAACTTGTTCAGCATCACAGTAACACCCAGCCTCCACTGACAGACAAGTGGCTGTGGCTTCAAGTGCCTTGGTTGGGAATTGAACCCAAATCTTCTTCATGGAAAGCGAGAATTCTACCACTGAACCACTACTGCAGTCTATTGTGTTCATAGTGCTCTACTTTTTGAATTCTGTATTTGAGCTTTGAGACTGCATAAATCTCATCTTCTATCTTTGTGCTGGTATCTTGGTCAAGTAAACATCTCTGAGATTTGATTCCTCATTGATACAGTGAAGATGATAGTGCCTTTCTCAAACCACTTTTGTAAAAATTGGGTGAAATGTCAAATGTCTATACGGTGCCTGACACATACCCACCCACTGCCAAAGAGTCGGATCCAATTCATGGCGACACCTCCTTGGGTTTCCAAGGCAGTATCACTACGGAAGTAGATTACCCACCCTTCCTTCCAGGAGTGGCTGGTAGATTTGAACCACCAGCCTTCTGGTTAGCAGTCAAATGCCTTAGGCAGTACGCCACCAGAGCTCCTGCCTGACATGTAAGTATTGTTAATTGCCATCATAATAGCTCCAACCCATAGTTTCCTTATGTATAAGAAATGGAACATTACCTCGTTCCACACCATAATGATGATTTCATTATGTTTGAGTCCATTGTTGCAACTATGATGTAGTTATGCAGCTCATTTTCCAGCATTATATCAGACCATATTCTATCGTGATCCATAAGGTTTTGATTGGCTTATGTTCAGAAGTAAATAGCTAGGCTTCCTTCCTAGTCTGTCTTAGATGGAAGCTCCTCTGAAACGTGTTCACCATGAATGATTTTGCTGGTATTTGAAACGCTGGTGGCATAGCTTCCAGAATCATAGAAATACACAAGCCAGCACAATAAGATAAACTGACAGATGGGTAGTGGTGGCACAGAGTAGTTTCTGATAAATGTAGCAATGGATTTAACATTATTTCTTATGGTTTATACTTCTTTTCATATTGTTAATCTTTTCAAAGACCATTTCTTATTGCTGTCATGTTCATTTTTCCCCTTCTAATTTATTCTATTTAATTAAGAGTTTAATAATTAAACCAAGAAGTAATTTATTATTGTATACAAAAGTTTAGAGTGGAATTGAAGACCAAAGGAAAGTGTTAGCCCCTATGAGAAAAGGGCCCTTTGTTTTTATTTATGATTGCTATGATTTGATAATGCCTCGGAAACCCAAGGAGGGGTTGCTATGAGTCGGGTCCGACTCGACGGCACACAACAACATCATAATTTGTTCATATGCTATGAATACTCTAGGCATATTAACTCAAAATACTTTAAATATTTTAATATATATCTGTCGGGTGAAATTTAATTAATAATCTGTTGTATTACCTTGGGCTGATGGGACTATTGGGAATGTGAGCAGTTGGGAGTGGGGGAATTCTGTAAGAATAACTCTTTTTTTTCTACTCAGGTTCTGATGAGTTGTCTTATTTAGATATATGATCTCTAGTTATTTATGTTTTCAAGAAAATAATATCTTCAAAACATTTTAATCAAGGTAGAATCATATCTTATTAATATCTAGTCAAAAAATTCTGGGAAATAACTGCACAATTGTTTGGTTTAATAATTGATAGATATGTTTGTCTATCATTATTATTGTTGTTTCTTCATATCTTTCAAAGAGAAAAACATTCTCATTATGTTTATTAATAAATATAAAATATTATAGTTCTTAAACTAATATTAGGAGCTCTGGTGACACATTGAGTAAGGCATTTGGCTGCTAGCCAGAAGGTTGATAGTTAAAAATCACCAGCTGCTTTGTGGGTGGAATGTGAGGCAAACTACTTCCATAAAGATTTACAGCCTTGGAAATCACAGAGGGGGTTACTATGAGTCTAAATTGATTGGATGGCAGTGTAATAGAGGAGACCCCAAGGAGGTCTGGCTAAGACTTCCAATACAATGTTGAATAGAAGTGGAGATAGAGGGCATCCTTGTCTGGCTCCTGTTCATAGGGGGAATGGTTTCAGTCTCTCTTCATTGAGAATAGTGTTGGCTGTTCTTATTGCATATATGCCCTTTATTATGTTGAGGAATTTCTCTTCTATTCC
>NW_006921698.1:2851945-2868508 GCF_000298275.1 Orycteropus afer afer | reverse complement strand
TTCTTCTAATTATTGGAGATGTTGGGTTAATGTGTTGATTTTGCCTCTTTCTTTTACACATCTCTTAAACATCTATTGGTATAATTTGCCCTCTGATCACTGCTTTTGCTGTTTCCCAAAGATTTTGGTATGTTGTGTTTTCATTCTTGTCTGATTCAAGTAATTTTTTAATACCATTTTTTACTTCTTCTATTACTCAGTCTAAGGAGGTCTGGTGGTATAGTGCCTAAGGCATTTGACTGGTAACCAGAAGGCTGGAGATTTAAACCCACCAGCCACTCCTCTTAAGAAAGACTGGGAAATTTACTTCCATAAAGATTTACCACTTCAGAAACCCAAAAGGGGGTCATTCTGAGTCAGAATTGACTCAATGGCAATGAGTTTGGTTTTTTGGTGTTATTACCCAGACTTTTTTAAGAGGATGTTATTCAGTTTCCATGTGTTAGGTCTTTTTCCATTCATTTTTCTAGTGTTGATTTATAACTTTGGAAGGAAGGTTGGGCAATCTACTTCCGTAGTGATACTGCCTTGGAAACCCAAGGAGGGGTTGCTATGAGTTAGGTCCGACTCAACAGCACATGACAACAACAACAACAATTATGATCTGAGAAGATGCTTTGTAGTGTTTCAGTGTTTTTTTCAATTTATTGAGGCTTGCTTTGTGACCTAACATATGGTCTTTCCTGGAGAATGTTCTGTATGTGCTCAAAAAGAATGTGTATTTTGCTGTTGTTGGGTGATGTGCTCTGTAAATGTCTATAAGGTTAAGTTGGTTGATGGTATTGTTTACTCCTTTCCTATCTTTTTTGAGTTTCTTTTCACTTGTTCCATCTCTTATAAAAGTAGTATATTAAAATCTTCTTCTATTGCTGTGGAGTTATCTATTTGACTTTTCAATTCTGTTAAAGTCTGATTTGTTATTTTGGGGGTTTTTTCATTGAGTATGTAGATATTTATTATGCTTATTTCCTCTTGTTCAATTGATCCTTTAATCATTATATATTGTCCTTCCTTGTCTCTTATGTTCATTTTTGTCTTAAAGTCTATTTTATCAGAAATTAACATTACTAATTGTGCCCTTTTTTGGTTGTCATTTTCTCGGTATATCTTTATCTTTGAGTTTTAGTCTATTTTTGTCTTTGTTTCTAAGGTGAGTTTCTTGTAGACAGTGTAGTAATAGGTTATGTTTTCTCATCCGTCTCTTGAATGATGCATTTAATCTGTTGATATTCAGTGTGATAGTTGACAAGTTTGAATTTATTGATGTCATTTTGTTACGTGTTTTTTCATGGTGTTGCTGATTTCTTTATTCCACATAATGTTATGCCCTGAGTTATTTTTGTTTATAAATCATGTTATCAGTCCTTCATTGCTATTATTTTAGTGTTTCTAAAGGGGCAAGGAGGTGGCATCTTTTGACCTCCTCTAACTACACAAGAGAATGACAGAATCACCAAATGACAGAATCACCATCATCAGCTCAAGACCTATTCCTAGGAGGCCAGACATGCCACCACCTGCAGCCCTCTTACCAACCTTGACATCAACCATCCCTCCCACAGCACCTACCACCTCTTTGCTAAGTTCAGTAATTCACTGCAATGGCCACACAGAACTCACAGATTATTTTTTATTTATTTATTTTTTTTTAGGGAAGCAACAGGCTACACGTCAAGTTAAGGAATGCACTCAGCATACAGTTCTTAGATCAGGACAGTCTCCCTTCTGCTGTGGCGTTAGACACGGCTCTCTGGACATAGGCCTCTTGGTCTGGCCTCTGCCTTTGGGGGCCAGATAAGCCTGCTGCTCTGCCCCATGCCTCTTGGTTCCACTGCCGCCATCTCTCAGCTGGGCATCTCTCTCAGCCAGCAGTGAGATTCCACTTCTGCCTCTATGAGGGCTCATTTTAAGCCTGGCAGAATGGCAAAACTATCTAATCCCAACATCAGAGTTCTACACACCTGAGAGAGAACAAATTTTCCCAGATTACTTCATGGTGCTCCAACAGCAGCATGAAATACCTCAGGTTGATGACTTTAACCATCAGGAGTTTAAAAGTGGTTACTCAGTTGTTCATGACAAATTCCACCACTGAGTTAATTGCCAGTCTCATTACAGACAATAACTATTACCAGCTGCCCAGCCAAGTTGTCACATACATGTATGGTCCCACTGGAGCTCTAGTGGAGTAGTGCCTAAGGCATTTTACTGCTAACCAGAAGGCTGGTGGTTCAAACCCACCAGCCACTCCTCAGAAGGAAGGTTGACAATCTACTTCCATAGAGATACCACCTCAGAAACCCAAGGATGGGTCGCTATGAGTTGGAATCGACTCAATGGCAGTGAGTTTGGGTTTTTTTAGTACCCAGTAATCCAGTGGGAGTTACAAAGACTATGGCTAGAAAAGCCATACTGGGCAACTCACTACATCACAAGTATTCAGCAATGAGTTTTTAAACTAATATTAGTTTAAATTTTTTTCTGATTAGGTCCATAGTTTGATGCCTTAGGACTATAATTTTTGTTCAAATATTTAAGTAATAGTTTATTCCCAGTTTAATAATGTTTGGACAGCCTTAGCAAATATCATTGGGTATCAAATAATATGAATCTTTTGAGTAATGACCCTAAATCAGTGAATACATTAGAATTTTATAAAATTAAAAAACAGAACTTATAAGTGTACTTTTATTATAATATACATATATCTGTGGGTGTTTTAAGAGAAAAGAAAAATATTCAGCAATGAAACTAGTTGTTTAAAGTTGTACATTATTTTGGGGCATATTATTAAACTCATAAGTGTACTGATTTTCAATGTGCTTAACTTGCCTATTTTGAAACATGTAAATGAAGCAAAATAGTTTTAATTGGTCCTGTCACCCTACCATGCCCATTTAGATGGGGAATGTTTGCAGCTGTTTCTCCTCAATTTCAGTTGTGCCATGTCAGCACATGGAGATCCTGAAAGACTTACTTTATCCATATCACTAAGGTTGGAGATCTGGTAGCATAGTGCCTAAGGCACTTGACTGCTAACCAGAAGGCTGGTGGTTCAAACCCACCAGCCACTCCTGAGAAGGAAGTTTGGACAATCTACTTCCGTATTGATACTGCCTCAGAAATCCAAGGAGGGGTCGTTATGAGTCAGGTGTGACTCGATGGCAAATAACAACAACAAAGGTTGGTTCTACCCTAATGAGGCAGCTCTTTCCCTGTCCTATTTTGAGTGCCTTCTAACTCAAGGGGCTCGTCTTCCAGCACTGTGTCAAAAATGTTTCGCAGCTATTCATAAAGTTTCCCAGTAATGTATCCGACAGTGTTTCTCTGCTATTCATAAGGTTTTCCCTGGCCAATTTTTGAGAAGTGGATGGCCTCCTCCTTCTTCCTAGTCTGTCTTAGTTTGTAAGCTGTATGGAAACCTGTGCACCATGTGCAACTCTGCCGCTTCTGAAAAACCAGTGGCAGAGCCTCAAGCCTCACAGCAACATACATGCCTTACAGGATGACAAACTGACAGACAAGTTTGTCTCCCTTAGCTGTTGGAAACCTCTGATCCCTCCTCTTAGCTACCTAATTCCTGTCTGGTACCTACCACTTTGTGGTCCCTCGCCACTCCCTCCCTTTCTTGATTCTAGGATGTTTGGGGCCTAGACTTGCCTCTCGTCACCTTTTACCTGGATATCCTGCCGCTCCACAGGTCCCTGGCCTCTCCTCTCTCTGTTTCCTGGCTCTAGGGCGCTTGAGGCCTAGCCTTGCTTCCTACCCCTTTTTTACCTGGATATCCTGCCAGTGTGGAGGTCCCCGGCCTCTCCTGCTCCCTCCTTTTCCTGGCTCTAGGGGGCTTGGGGCTAGGTTTGTGTCCAGCCCCTTCTTACCTGGATACCTGCAGCTCCGCAGGTTCCTGGCCTCTCTTGCTCAAAAAAAAAAAAAAAAAGAGTTTATGATGGATGCATGAAATTGGATGAACCATTTTCCCATGTTTCCATACTCTGGCTATAAAGGAATCTAGGAAAGAAGTATCTAGCACTTTCATTTTGCAGTGGGTGATGGGCCTTATAAGGAGGGAAACAGGAATGAAATTCAAATGTTATTCCCTATACCTATGAGAGCCCACCACTAACTTAATCTTTCAAATCTTTACAGAATTCAAATCTCAGAACTATAATATAAGAAGTCTGGGACCTATATCTGAGGTTTCCTTTGGTTTCTGAAAATTGTTTTCTTTAAATATATTTAGCTCCTTGTGGTGTCATCTAGACTGTCAGAGTTTGCACATGTATCATTTATAGACTGTCTGTTTGTATATTAGTCACTACAAACATAAGGTCAAAGTGTATCAGACTATATAATTAAAACAACAAAATCATTTCTTTTGATTTGATGATTTGTATTATGATATCAACATCAAAATTTAATTAGTGCATAATGAACTCTCTGTAAACTTATTTTGTAAACTGTGTGATCTGTTTTGTGATCTCAGTGTATCTATAATAATGTCATGGATCATTATATAGACATTTAAGCATAATTACTTGTCTCCAGTCTTACTGCTACTACCTTAGCTACCTGCTCAGCTATTTAAAAAGCAAAACAAAACATAACAAAACTCACTGCCATCAAGTTGAATCCGACTCAGCCACTCCTCCTTGGGTTTCGGAGGTGGTTATCTCTATGGAAGTAGATTGCCCAGTCTTCCTTCCAAGGAATGACTGGTGGGTTTGAACCGTTAGCCTTCTGGTTAGCAGTCAAATGCCTTAAACATTATGCCACCATAGATAAGTACCATTTAACATCTCTCCTCAGATTCACTGTTGCCCCTTTCTAATATATTTCAGGACTACAACTTAAACAGCTATTATAAAATTAAAATCTGCTCTACCACTCTGCTTAAAACCTTTCAAAGGCTTCCCAAAACTCAGTATGCTACAAGACCATCCACCATGTGAGCTGTGCCTACTTCAAGGCGCCTCTCCATTCCCTAGTTTTGCTCCATCCAGTTTATTTTTCTTCCAGTTCATGGATTCCATAAGCTTTTACTCACTCCCAGTGCTCTATTTTTCTCTCTTTGCCTGAAGTTCTTGCCCTAATGGCCATTACAAACTCATTCTTTACTTACTCTTCCTATGGGAGACCATCCCTGCTGAACCATACTGGCATCTTCTCCCCTTTTATATATTTTCATAATGTCTTATACTTTTCTTCAAACACTTAAAATAATAGTTAAATATTTTAACAAATTATATATAAATAATTATTTAATGCTTATCTGTTTCACTGAAATATAAGCTCACTGTCTCTTTCTCTCTATGTGTCTTCTTGAAAACTCTGTCTGGAATGGTGCCTAGTACATATTACATGCTCACTGAACTTCAGTTGAATGAATGAATGATGGAGGAAAGGATAAAGTGAATGTTTATGGAGAATATTTGATGTCATGAGAAAATGCTTACAATATAAGCAAATAATACAAACTTTAGAATTATATACAACATTATTTTTGGACTGGGAAGAAATTTGCCCAAGTTTATTAATGCTACTTCTGGATTATAATTTTTTGTTTTGTTTTAAACATTCTTTATTATGCTTTTCCATATTTTCTAAGTGATGTCTGCTTACTAGTGAATAAGAGAAACATGAATATGAGTAAGGAAACCTCTCAATATGGCAGCTTTACTCACTATTACTTGCAAACATTTTTTACCCCAAAAGCTACATAATTCTAAACTGAATACAACTCTTACCTTTATCTTTGCTTGGAAAATTGAGGCACCTCTTCAGTGATATTGGCTGTAAATACAGATGTATGTAACCCTAGGAAAGAGCACACTACCTACCCAGGGGCTTCTTACCTGGCTTTGCTGGTATATAGTATTAAGTGATTATATAACTAAGGTGATGCATTGATAGAACACAATAAGCCAAATTTTTCGTTGTATTTAATTGTATTGAGAAATATTTCTTGTTAATTATTACTTTTTAAATAATATTTTCAAAAGTTTTAGTAAGAATATTATTATATAGAAAGATGAAATAATGAAAACAAAACAAAAATGGCTGATTTATTCATACTTTGTTTCCTCCCATTATTATTGTGTGACAACCATATTAACTAAAAAGAGTCAATTTTCAAATTAAGCTTAATAAAAAATTACATTACAATGGACTTATTATTTTAACTGAATTATAACTCAGCTTGAGTAGATAGTTTAATACTACCATACAGATTTTTATCAATTGGAATATAAATCTATTTAAACTACCTCATAGACAAATATTTTGGTAACAACAATTATTAATTCAATAGCT
This sequence comes from Orycteropus afer afer, assembly GCF_000298275.1. NCBI lineage: Eukaryota > Metazoa > Chordata > Mammalia > Tubulidentata > Orycteropodidae > Orycteropus > Orycteropus afer. The sequence continues at coordinate 2,862,199 of NW_006921698.1, read as the reverse complement.
AATGTATTTGATGTCTAACAGTTTTATTTTCACAAGGATTTGGCAGCATTTTTATTATACATGCACAATTGCACAATTTATTTGTTGGTAATTTATGCAACATGTAAGGTGATTTGTAAAGTTCTTGTGAAAGTATTGCCACACAATTCACTAAATTATGATTGAAAATTTAATGCATTATTTAAAGGCTGTTGTTTTCTCACTCCATTCTTGAAGAAATTAAATAATGGCGTAAAATAAAAGAAGTGTATAATGCTGTATGTATTAATGTCAGTAGAGATTGGAATTATATTAAGAACACATCCACTCTTCACTGATTGGCATGGTTAGGATCCAATGATCAGGTTGCTATGCAAAAATCAGCATTATGTATAAGTAGAGGAGGATCACAACAGATCACAAAATGGAGTATGACTATATCATGTAACTGCCCCTTATGTAACTACCAAATTACATCATTACATAACCCCAAAACACTGAGAATCATGGCCCAGCCAAATTGATCGTTGTAGCAAATGCTATTCTTGCCTTGCACCTCAGTGCTCATTACTGCCAAAGGTGTGTTGTTAATGTGCAAGGTTGATAGTAATTTTTCACTATTACTGTAAATGCAAAATGTAAGATAATAAGATAGTAAGTAGGTATAATAGTTTTGTTAGTATAAATAATATGTTACTGTTTATAGATGCCCTGGAGTCTGTTTTGACTCTTAACAATTCTATGTATAACAGAACAAAACACTGCCTGGTCCTGCATCATCCTTACAAGCACTGCTGTTTGAGCCCATTGTTGCAACCACTATGTCAATATACTCATTGAGTGTCTTCCACTTTTTCACTGGTCCTCTTGTGTACCACACATGACGTCCTCCTCCAGAGACTGGTCCTTCTGATAGCATGTGCAAACTAAGTGAGAAGAAATCTTGCCATCTTCACTTCAAAGGAATATGTTGGCTGTACTTCTTCCAAGACAGATTTGTTCATTCTTCTAGTATTTCATGGTATATTGAATATTCTTCACCAACACCATAATTCAGAGACATCAGTTCTTCTTCTCTCTTAATTATCCATCATACGCCTTTCACATGAATATGAGATGATTGAAAATTCTATGGCTTGGGTCAGGCAAATCTATGATTATGAGCACTTTAAAGAGGTGTCCCCCCCCCCCAGCACATTTGCCCAATGCAATATGTCATTTTCTTTATTGAATGCTGCTTCCATGGGCATTGACTGGGTTCCAAGTGAAATGAAAACTCTGACAACTTCAATGTTTTCTCCATTTATTGTGATGTTGTTGTCTATTGGTCCAGTTTTGAGGATTTTTGTTTTTGTTATGTTGAGATATGATCCATACTGAAGGCTGTAGTCTTTGATCTTCATTAGTGCTTCAAGTCTTTGCTTTCAGCAAACAAGGTTGTGTCATGTGCATACTGCAGGTTGTTAATGAGTCTTCCTCCAATCCTCATGCCATGTTTTCCTTCCCATAGTTCTTCTGCATAAATAAATAATATAGCTTATTGAAAAACAGAGTTAGAACACTATGTCATATTTATTAGGTAGAGATATTTTCTTGTTTTTCAGAAATTGACTTAAATATTCATTCCAGATATAGGAAAAATGACGAAAAATTACTACAATAGTTTTATTGATAATATTCTTTATTTATTATTTTATTTCTTGTATCTTTAAATACATTGTTTTTAGTACCCTTTCAAAAATATTTGTTGTTTCTGTAAGTTTCTGAAAGGAAAACCTAAGGTCAGTAAACCAACTTTTAATTTTCCTGTGCCCATTTTTTAAAAAGAGATAATGAAAGTTTAACTACCATAAATGTATATCAACTCTCCAGGAAGATGGTACAAGGCAGGATATTAACTCATTCAGATAGATTTGGAGAGAAGCACCATGAATTTATAAGGAGATGCATGCCAGTTATGACATGATAAAATGACAAGAGTTAGGATTTTTTTTTCAACGTATAAAGTTTAACATTTCAAAAAGCATTGCCTAGTATGGTGTTAAGAATGCTATTAAGGAGCTCTTGTGGCACAGTGTTTAAGGTATTTGACTGCTAACCAGGAGGTTGGAGGTTCAAACCCACCAGCAGCTCCATGGAAGGAAGGTGGAAGGAAGATGTGGCATTCCACTTCTGTAAAAATTTACTTCCTTGGAAACCCAATAATGGTCGCTAAGAGTCAGAATCAACTCAATGGCAGTAAGATTTCACTGAGTATGGTATTTGGAATTACAAGAGACCTTGTAAAGTATAGGTCAAAGCCTGTCATTAAATAATAAGAATAACAAAAAAGAATGCTGTAATCAATAATATCTTATTAGTTTCTGAATATAACACTTTAATGTATATGTAAACTTTGTGATAGGCTTATAGTGGACTTTACTCCGCATGGACTTTGATGTCAGTGATGCAAGGAACAAGTTAACTAGGATCAGAAATCAACAATTAGACACAATGACCATCTAACAAGAAAAGAAACTTAATTCAGTCAAATTAATGTGTTTTTTACATAAAATCAAACCAGTTCTGTAGACTTTGGGGGGTTAAATACATTTTAAAGTGTTAAGGTACAAATCAGAACAGTAAACAATTATATACTATAATTTTAACCAATTACCGAAATACACTTAGTGTACAGTTATATTTAAAGTAGAGGAATTATCACTTGGATTTAGAAAACCAAATTTTCAGTCCCATCACTACTCCAGGGTGTATGAATTGATTCTAAGAATAATCAAATCCAGGGCATGAAGAAATATAGAGATATATGGAAAACAAAACAAAAAACTCACTGCCATCAAGTTGGATACTACTCATAGCAACTCCTCCGTGGGTTTCACAATGGAAGTAGATTGCCCAAACTTCCTTCGGAGGAGTGGCTGATGGATTTAAACCATCAACCTTCTTGTTAGCAGCCAAATGCCTTAGGCACTACGCCACCAGAACTACTATAGAGATGTATGTTGTTGTTGTTAGGTGCCGTAGAGTCGTTTCTGACTCATCGCGAACCCATGCACAGCAGAACAAAACACTGCCCGATCCCGCACCAGCTCCATGATCCCTGCTATACTTGAGCCCATCATCACAGCCACTGTGTCAATCCATTACATTGAAGGCCTTCCTCTCTTTCCTCAACCCTCCACCCTACCAAGCATGAAATCCTTCTCCAGGGAATGGTCTCTTCTGACAACATGACCAAAGTAGGTGAGACGAAGTCTGGCCATTCTTGCTTCCAAGGAGCATTTCCAGTGCACTTCCTCTAGGACAGATCTGTTAGTTCTTTTAGCAGTCCATGATACTTTCAGCATTCTTCACAAGCACCACAACTCAAAAGCATCAACTCTTCTTTGGTCTTCCTTATTCATTGTCCAGCTCTCACATGCATACGAGGTGACTGGAAATATCATGGCTTCTGTCAGACACACCTTAGTCCTCAAGGAGATGTCCTTGCTCCTCAGCACTTGAAACAGTTAGTTCCTTTGCAATTGACCCTTCCAGTGCTACCTACACATCATCTAATGTCCTGACTGCTGCTTCCGTTGGCATCGATTGTAGAACCAAGCAACATGACTTCTTTGACAACCTCAATCTTCTCTCCATTTATTGTGAAGCTGCTCATTGGTCCAGTTGTGAGGATTTTTGTTTTCTTTATATTGAGACATAATCCATACAGCAGACGGTATTCTTCAACATTCATCCATAAGTGCCTCAAGTCATCCTCACTTTTAGCAAGCAAAATTGCATCGTCTGCATATCTCAGGTTGTTAATGATTTTTCCTCCAATCCTGATGCCATGTTTTTCTTCATATAGTCCAGCTTCTCAGATTATTTGCTCAGCATATAGATTGAATAAGTATGGGGAAAGAATACAACCCTGACACACTCCCTTCCTGATTTTAAACCATGTAGTGTCCCCTTGTTCAGTTCAAATGACAGCCTCCTGTTCAAGGTACAGGTTCCTCATGAGTACAATTAAGTGTTTGGGAATTCCCATTCTTCTCAATGTTATCCATAATTTGTCATGATCCACACAATCAAATGCCTTTGCATAGTCAATAAAACACAAGTAAACAGCTTTCTGGTATTCTTTGCCTTGAGCCAAGATCCATCTGACAACAGCTATGATATCCCTTGTTCCACATCCTCTTCTGAATTCAGCTTGCACCTCTGGAAGTTCTCTGTCAATATACTGCTGCAAACATTTCTGAATTATCTTCAGTAAGATCTTACTTGCATGTGATATTAATGATATTATTCTATAATTTCCACATTCTGTGGGATCACCTTTCTTTGGAATAGGTACAAATATGGATCTCTTCCAGTCAATTGGCCAGGTAGCTGTCTTCCAAATCTCTTGGCATAACCGAGTGAGTGCCTCTAATGGGGCATCCATTTGTTGAAATATCACAATGGGTATTCTGTCAATTCCTGGAGCCTTGTTCTTTGCCAGTTCTCTCATTGCAGCTTTGACTTCCTCCTTCAGTACCATTGGTTCTAGATCATATGCCTCCTCCTGAAATGGATGAAGACTGACCAATTCTTTTTGGTACAGTGACTCTATGTATTCCTGCCATCTTCTCTTGATGTTTCCTGCATCATTCAATATTTTGCCCATAGAATCTCTCAATATTGCAACTGGAGGTTTAATTTTTTTCTTCAATTCTTTCAGCTTAAGAAATGCCGAGCATGTTCATCCCTTTTGGTTCTCAAACTCCAGCACTCTGCACATTTCATTATAGTAATTGGTTTTGTCTGCTCGAGCTGGTCTTTTAAATCTTTTGTTCAGCTCTTTTATCTTGTCATTTCTTCCATTTGCTTTAGCTATTCTCTGCTCAAGGGCAAGTTTCAGAGTCTCTTCTGTCATCCATTTTGGTCTTTTCTTTTCTTGTCTGTTTAGTGATCTCTTGCTTTCTTCATGGATAATGTTCTTGATATCCTCCCACAATTCTTCTGGTTTTCGGTCGTTGGTGTTCAATGCATCAAATCTATTCTTTAGATGATCTCTAAATTCAGGAGGGATATATTCAAGATCATATTTTGGCTCTCTTGGACTTGTTTTAATTGTCTTTAACTTCAGGTTGAACTTGCATATGAGCAGTTGATGGTCTGTTCCACAATCAGCCCCTGGCCTGGTTTTGGCTAAAGATATGAGCTTTTCCACCACCTCTTGCCACAGATGTAGTCAATCTGATTCCGTGTGTTCCCTCTGGTGAAGTCCACGTGTAGAGCTGCCGTTTGTGTTGTTGAAAAAAGGTGTTTGTAATGAATATGTCTTTGGTCTTGCAAAATTCTACCATGCAAGTTCCAGCATTATTTCTGTCATCAAGGCCAAATTTTCCAACTACCAGTGATTCTTCTTTGTTTCCAACTTTTGCATTCCAGTCACCAGTGATAATTAATACATCCTGATTGCATGTTCGGTCAATTTCAGACTGCAGAAGTTGATAAAAATCTTCAATTTCCTCATCTTTAGCTTTGGTGGTTAGTGCATAAATTTGAATAATAGTCGTATTAACAGGTCTTCCTTGTAGGCGTATCCTTGTATCCCATCATGACAGCATTGTAGTTTAGGACAGATTTTGAAACATCCTTTGTGATGATGAATGCCACACCATTCCTCTTCAAACTGTCATTCCCGGCATAGTAGATCGCATGGTTGTCTGATTCAAAATGGCCAAAACCAGTCCATTTCAGCTCACTAATGCTGATGATATCAATCTATGCATTCCATTTCATTTTTGACAACTTCCAATTTTCCTAGATTCATACTTTGTACATTCCATTTTCTGATGATTAATGGATGTCTGCAGTTGTTTCTCCTCAATTTGAGTGGTGCCACATCAGCAAATGGAGGTCTCAAAAGCTTTGCCTTATCCATAGGGTAAGGCTGGGTTTATTCTGATGATGCACCTTTGCCAGTCCTATTTTGAAAGCCTTTTAACCTAACCAGACTATCATAAGTTGTGCAGCAATGTATCAGACAGTGTTTCTTTGCTATTCATAAGGTTTTCTCTGGCCAATTCTTTGAGAAGTGGATGGCCTCTTCCTTCTTCCTACTCTGTCTCAGTCTGTAAGCTGGGCTGATACCTGTGCACCATGTGCGTCCTGCTGTGTTTGAAACACCAGTGGCTCAGCCTCAAAACTCACATCAACACGTCACCACGGTAGGACAAACCGACATACAAGTTTGTCTCCCTGTTGGAAACCTCTCCTACCACCCTCACCTGGATCCCTGCAGCTGACTGCTCCTCTGTCTCAGTTCCTAGGCCTTTTAATCCCCTTTCTCCCGCTCTCCTGCCCTGCTGCTTTGGGCATGTCTGGGTTCCCTCTCCTTACCTGGATCCCTGTGGCTGACTGCTCCTCTCTCCTGGTTCCTGGGCCTTTTAATCCCCTTTCTCCCACTCTTCCACCCTGCTGCTTTGGGTGTGCCTGGGTTCCCTGTCCTCACCTGGATCACTGCGGATGAATGCAGATGTATAGAATAGGCTTAAAATGAGCCAATAGAATTGTTTCTCTAAAAGACAGGTATGAAATGTTTTGTTATCAAATATGGCAAAGAAGTTGCCACTGAAGTGACAAACCTAGTTTTTGAAAAGATAACCTGAGATGGATTTGAAATTCATAATCAATCTAATACATTATTGATGACCACCATGAAGGAGAGAACATTTTTATTTGTTATAGGTATTTTAATAGCTTCTTATACATGAAGAAAAACTGATTAATATTAGATTTAATACCTTCCCCAAAGTGACAGGTCCTGAGAGAAGCTTCCCAAAAGGCAATAGGACTGCCTGAGGGAAATGTCAGCTGTATGTATTTTCCTCCTCTATCTGGCCTACAAAGAGCAATGTGTTGGCTGTTTGGTACTGAGGCTGGAAGACTCCAATAAGAAAGAATTCAAAGAGATTCCCTCCAGTGCCTCCTCATGGGACTAAGTGCTTACTTGCTACACCCTTGGCCCATCAATCAGGGGTACTTTGTCTTCTACACTCTTGGTGTTGCCTACAGTTGAAATACATCAACAACCAGGATAGAACCTTAATGGGCTGACAAAGACAAATAGCCTAACAGTGTGTCCCTGTGGTCAAAATAATATTAATAAAATAATTGATAATAACAAACAGTATATACATCCAAATAAATAGACCATAACTCATATTTAAAAAATATAATAAAATGCCTTTGTTATAAAAAAGTAAATTAAAAAAGAACAAAAGGAGTTGGTATCTATCTTAAGAGGACAGAAATGAATAATAAAGTGAATTAAATAAGTTAGGAAGATGGAATTAGTCAAGTAAAAGCTGAAAGAACCACAACAGCAAAGAAAAAAATCAAAGAAGTAAAAAATGCATATGTAAAGCTACTTATTCAAAAAAGCATGAAAAAAATTTTAAAAAGCAGTAAAAATAAAACCTTTTGCAAGTCTAATTAAAGAAAAAAGAAAGGAACCAAAAATATGCCTAATTAGAGATGAGGAAAGATAATTGTTAAGAAAAATAAGAATGTTTTATATAACTTTGGTGGAAATATATGATTTTCTAGCAAAACATATGTTACCAAATATTGCCCAAGTAATGGTGCCAAGTGAAAAACATATTTTTTATATATAGCATTAAGGAGCTATGGTGGTGTAGTGCCCAAGGCATTTGACTGCTAAACACACGGTTGGTGGTTCAAACCCACCAGCCACTCTGCAGAAGAAAGACTGGGAAATCTACTTCCATAAAGATCTACCGCCTCAGAAACCCAAATGGGGGTGACTATGAGTTAGAATGGACTCGATGGCAGTGAGTTTTATTTTTGGTTATTAGAAATGTGGTTAATTGTGTGTCTTTGAGTATGGCACCAGGCCAAATTGGTTTTAGAGTTTTTGTTTACTTAAAATTATTTTAAAAAATATAACGTATTGTTGAAAGCAGAAACTAAAAAGAAAGAACAAGGAGGCCAAAGGGAGGGAATGTAGGAAGATGGCAAAGAAGAAAGGGAGAAAGAGAATAGTTTTTGTTGACAGATGCAAAATGTTTAAATGAAATGTTAACAACTGGACAACAGAATAAAACTACAAGAAAATATTATCAAATAAGATTTATTCAATGAATGCCAGATGCCTCGCCATCTGAAAATATACAAACATGTAAATAATAGATGTTTTAAAAAGCACTAAATACATTTTTAATTTTAAAACATTCCAAATTTTAATACAAGTTTCTCCTTTTTTTAAAATTTTGTTTTTGACATGGGTCAATGCTTTTTTTTTTTTTTTTTTTTGCAGTGTTTCCTCATCTCCCCTCCCACCCCTGGTAACCAACAAAGAAAGTTTCCTTCTATATATAAACCTTTCCTTGACTTTAAAAATATGGGTTTTTTTTTATTGTAATTTGGGTAAAAGTTTACAGAGCAAATTCACTTTCCATACAGCAACTCACATACACTTTGTCTCATGATATTGACTATAATTTCCAACAGTGCAACAGCTCCTCTCCCACTTCTTCCCCATAGTTACTCCTTCCCTGTGTCCTTCCCTCCCATATATACAGCCCCCCAGCTGCCTCCCTATGCATATACAGCCCTTCTATTCTCCCATGATTGATCTCTCCAAGGAGTGTATCTACCTAATGTAAATGTTCACCTCATATGCCTGTCTTTTGTTTGGCTGAAAGCCACAGGATTGGGTTCAATTCTAGATCTGAAAGGCAACTAGGGGCCCTAGGCTCGGGGGTTCCATCAAGCTCTAGCAGACCAGCAAACCTGGTCCCTTATTTTTTTTTTTAATGATTTTGAGTTTTTTCCACTTTTTTCCTCCTGTTCTATCCAGGATCTCCTACATAGATCCCCCTCTGAGTGGCTAACAGTGATAGCCGGCACCATCTAGTTCTTCTGGTCTCATGGTCATATAGGCTGAGGATCACATGGTTTACCAGTCACTTGGACTAATTGTTTCCATGAATCTTTGGTTTTCTTCATTCTTCTTTGTTCTGGATGAGAGACACATATTCATGACTAGATGGCTGCTTGCACGCTTTTAAGACCTGGTCACTACTTGCCACAATAGGATGTGGAACAATGTTTTTGTGTAGTATGTAATGCCAGTTGAGCTTGATGTCCCTTGCAAATATGGTCCTTAGCCCGTAGCTCCAACTACTGGCTCCCTATAGGTAGCTGGCTGTGGCCAAGAAGGGACTACAATCTTGTCCCCTGTCAGCTCTATTATATACCTGCGAACTCTTATAGAACATACAAATACACTTGTAGAAACGTTGTCTGTCTGTCAACCCTATACATGGCCATGGGCACACTCCCAACTGCATAAACCAAAGCAAACCAAACCAAGCTCACTTGTCCACCCATCTATCTACCTGTATATCCATGTTTCCCTTCACTGACTGTGCAATACTATATGTGAAAAAGGGTTCATCTTTGTTGTCTGTACCTCCTATGCATCTCTGTTTCCTCTTCCTCCATGCCACTGTGTTGATAACTCACATTTGGTACATTGGCCTTCTCTTCACCCAAATCAATACTTGTCTCTACCTATATAACAATGTTCCCACCCCACTCGTCCCACACCCAGTGATCAACAAAGAAAATTTCCTTCCGTACATAAACCTTTACTTGGCATTTTACAATAATGGACTAATACAATATTTGTCCTTCTGTGATTGACTTATTTCACTAAGAATAATGTCCTCCAAGTTCATACATGTTATATGCTGTTTTGAAGACTCTATGTTATTCTTTAGGGTTGCATAGTATTCCATTGTGTGTAAGTACCATAGTTTGGTTATCCATTCTGTTGATGGACACCTAAGACATTATGATTTTTTCCTATTGTAAATAGTGCTACAATGAACATGGGCATGCATATATCTGTTCTTGTTCTGTCTCTCAGCTCCTTAGGATATATACCTAGTATTGGAATGGCTGGGTCAAATGGTAATTCTAATTCCAAGATTTTAAGGAATGCCCATACTGATTTCCACAGTGCTTGTACATTTGACAGTCCCACCAGCAGTGTATGAGAGTCCCAATCTCTCCTCATCCTCCCCAGCAATTGTTACTTTCTGTCTTGTTGAACTTTGCTACTAATGCTGGGGCAAAATGGTATCCTATCATTGTCTTGATTTGCATTTCTCTAATGGAGCTCTGGTAGCATAGTGGCTAAGGCACTTGACTGCTAACCAGAAGGCTGGCGGTTCAAACCCACCAGCCACTCCTCGGAAGGAAGGTTGGGCA
>NW_006921698.1:2845264-2849205 GCF_000298275.1 Orycteropus afer afer | reverse complement strand
GATTTTGGCTCTTTCTTCTTTTTTGATGTGTGCATTTATTGCTATAAATTGGCCTCTGATCACTGCTTTTGCTGTGTCCCAAAGATTTTGGTATGATGATGATAATATATCTTGTTGATTTTTTGGGGGGAGGGGGATCTATTCTGTTTGGAGTTTGTTGGACTTCTTGAATGGATATATTCTTATCTTTCATCATATCAGGGAAATTCTCTTCCAATAGATCTTTGACAACTTAATCTGTGGTTTTATTTGTCTCTTCCTGTTCTGGAAATCCAATTACATGTAGGTTATTTCATTTGATGATATTCCCACATGAACCTTAGGCTTTCTTCATTTTGTTTTGATCTTTTTTCTGATGGTTCCCTTTCCAAAGAAGAATTGAGGTATTTGTCTTCAATCTCACTAATTCTGTCTTCCATTGAGTCATTTCTATGCCTTTGCTTGTCCAATGTGTTATCTATTTCTGAAAATTTGATATTAATCTTCTGGATTTCTGTCTGTAGATTTTGTATCATTTCTAATTTTTCATTTGTTTTGTCATTTTGTTCTTGTATTATCTTTCAAAATTGTTTAGGGTGTTTTCTGTCTTTTTCTCAATTTTGTCAGTGTTTCAGTGTTTTCCTTGATCTGTGTCTCAATCCATTAAAGATACTGAAATATATATTTTTGGAATTCCTTATCAGGGAGTTCCAGTGTTGCATCTTCCTCAGGGATGTGTTCTGGGTCCATCTCTTAGTCCCTTGTGTCTATTTCTTTATTGTGCTTCTTTGTGTGGACTATGATGTTCTGTTGTCTCTGAGACATTGTGGTGTTTCTGTGTTTATATTTGATTAGCCATTGTAGGTTTGAGTGACTTGCTCACAATTTTTGTTTGTTTGTTTGTTTTATTTGAATGTTATCTAAGTAAGCATGGTACTGTGCTCCTCCTGTCACTAGTTGGCAATACTATGCACTCACCACCTATCCCCTTTCTTGTTGTCAGCTTCCTGTATCCCCCTGCTGTCCTTGGCAAATGGAACTTATTCTTTAGGTTCCTGGAATCCGAATGAGAATGCTGTCTACTTTAAATATCTAAAATGGCCACCACTTGTAAACAATCAAAATGGCTGTACCCTCCAGACAGCCAAAAGTCCACAGCTCAAGTTGTCTCCCTCCTTGCTGTTTCCCTTCCTAGTCATAGGCCACAAGTGCAGTCGTCCCTGTAGCCCTTGGTGACTAGGGCTGATCTTTAGGTTAATTCTCAGGTCCCAACACCACTTGGAAATGTTCAGGCTGTTGGCCCCATCAGAGTAGATGACAGTCCACAGCTCCATCCATATCCATAGTCACTGTTTTCATGCAGTGTTTTCCACTAGTTGGTGCCTAATCCATTTCTGTATACTTCCTTTCAAAGTTGAGGGTTCCAGGATTATCTTTTGTATCTCTATCAATTGGTTTCCAGCCACTCCTCGGAAGGAAGGTTGGGCAATCCTACTTCCGTAGTGATACTGCCTCGGAAACCCAAGGAGGGGTTGCTATGAGTCGGGGCCGACTCGACGGCAAATAACAACAACAACGACAATCAATTGGTTTCTCTTTCTTTGTTGAAGAGGGTCTGTGTGGCTTGTCTGCCTAATCTGCCATCTTACCAGAAGTTCATACATATATGCAAGTATACTCATATACATATATGTGTATACAGAAAATTATATACATATTACAATCATGTATGTGTGTATTTGTGTATACTGTATATGTCTATTTGTGTAAAGATATTTTTTAAATTCTGGTCCCTTTTTATTTGTCCTTATTTTTCAGGCACTTATAGCAAATAGGTTAGGAGATTGTAAAGAGAAAATCCTGGGATCCTTTTTCCAGACACATTTAAAGTTCAGAAACAATTTCCCTAAATTGATAAATATTGATTACATGTGAATTTTTAAAAACCTCTCGAATATGTCATTGTTTTGAGTAGATGATTAGGAACAAAATTTCACAAAAGAATGAGTCTAAATCTTATCCATAGCCTCACACTATAAATGTCCTATTTTGAGAATCTAGCTATAAGTACTCATTTTGCCTATTTTCTTTAATATATTATACTCAGTGTTCAAAAATCACCATTTGCCAAAAGATGTAAATCATTTTTTGTCATCAATACTTTCACAAAATATCCCATTGATTTATCTAAGAAAGCAGTGTTTTGAATTGATATTTTTAGAAAATCTTACGAATTATTAATATTGGTGGTTGGGCAATCCTACTTCCGTAGTGATACTGCCTCGGAAACCCAAGGAGGGGTCGCCATGAGTTGGGGCCGACTCGACGGCAAACAACAACAGCAACAACAACTTCATTTAAATAAAGTGCTTTGTTCTTAACTATTGATAGTCTAACAATGATTTAATTGGTTTCTCTTTTGTGTAACTTCAAGACAAATTAGTTTTATTCAGGTGGTGAGAACTCACACACACACACACACACACACAGAGTTAGTAACATTATCTATTAGAGTGTGTAATCATCCTATAATTATAATAGTTACAAACTTTCTTGTTTGTAAAATGAAAAAGATAATATATTCCACCAGCAAAGTGCCTTGAATAGTATTGAGTCCTTATTGTCCTTAAGAAAACAAATTCGGATATCTTTTGTATAGGTTTTTTAAGATTCCTTCAACTTCTCAGAGGGAAAGATGACATCTAATAGAGTATTTAGTGGGTCTTTGCCATCTGGGTTTTCAGATTCACTTGTTTTAATTCAAAGATTAAAGACAGAAAAATTGGACCAAATGGCGGAATAAGCCTCTGTGGAAAACATGCTTCTACAGTGATTATTTCTGAGATGAATGAATTCTTTTGCTTGTAACTACACCCCATGACTTCAGTTTCAGTTAATAACTGATTAACCGCAAGCACATAGATTAATTGTGCCATTGTGTGCTGGGAGGTGTGTTAACTCTTTCATGTCATGAAAGTAACCCAGTAGAAGCAGAGAATAGACTAAACTAATACTGCCATGATTTAGTGAACCATTTTCAAACTAAGGCTATACAAAATAAAATAACTAATTTTGAATACTTTTTTTTAAGGATGTAATCTATACATTGATAGAAAGGTATAAAAGATAATTTCATGTTTTGAAGCATAGAAGCCTTGGTGAAAACCTTCTAAAAATAAGAATATCCTCCTGATCTAAAATAAATAAATAAACAAAATTCAAAATAATGTTGAGTTGTAAAAGTCTATATTCCAAAAAAAACAAACTCACTGCAACGGAGTTGATTCCAACTCACAGCGATCTGTCCTTGGGTTTCTGAGGCAATATCTCTGCAAAAGTAGATTGTCCAGTCTTCATTCTGAGGAGTGGCTAGTGGGTCTGAACCACCAGATTTCTGGTTAACAGTCAAATGTCCTGGGCACTACTTTACCATATATCGTAGAAATAATAGATTTAAAATTTTAGACACTTTATCTCTTTTCCAAGAGACCTGTCCTAAATAAAATATACATATTCAGTTACAGATGATTAAATTTTAAATGACTTAGTGTTATTAAGCATATTAGTTTAGAAAAACTACAAGTATATAAATACTGGGAGCTCTGGTATCATAGTGCCTAAGGCCCTTGACAGCTACCAGAAGGCTGGCAGTTCACTTCTGTAGTGACACCACCTTGGAAACCCAAGGATGGGTTGCTGTGAGTTGGGCCTGACTCAACAGCACACAACAACATATACAATATTTTATATATATGTATGTTGTTGTTGTTGTTGTTATGTGCCGTCGAGTCGGCCCCGACTCATAGCGACCCCACCTTGGGTTTCCGAGGCAGTATCACTACGGAAGTAGGATTGCCCAACCTTCCTTCTGAGTAGTGGTGGCTGGTGGGTTTTGAACCGCCAGCCATTCGGTTAGCAGTCAAGTGCTTTAGACACTATGCTACCAGAGCTCCTAATATATA
>NW_006921698.1:2842921-2844224 GCF_000298275.1 Orycteropus afer afer | reverse complement strand
AAAAAAAAAAAATCACTTAGGAACTTTATGAAGTTGAAACAATCTCCTAAACCTTGGTGAGACCAATATATAATTCAGCCAATAGAATGTTCAGTATGCAATTGTCACAGGATTGGATTCTCAGAAGGCCAGTGACCCAAATCTCTTCCAGATCGGGGAAAAGCATGTTTAAACTATTGCTTAAGTTTGGTCTGTTCTTGTCTGAGCCCATCAACACTACTGCCTAACAAAAAAAGATTTAGAGATACATGGATAAATGGATGTTCAGAAGTACACTCCTCCTGACTATTTTGTACCCAAGCAGTTTTGATTGTTACACTGTTTAACATCCAATTCTGTTTTCTTGCTAAAGTTTCTTGCTTCTCTTATCTTTTAAAAATTTGTTTCCGAATGTGTGCTTATGACTTAAAAATTGTGTTTTGAACAAGAAAAAGTAAATTTTTTACAGTTGACTCACAGTACCTTTTTCCAAGTCACTAAGGCTTACCATCAGCCAATTAATCTCCATGTTTGTACATGAAAGACTAGTCACCAAAGAATCTGATATTTGATAGAATTTGAAGACCTTTAAGCATTCTATGTTAGTGATGCATGTGCCCCTGCATATCTCCTCTTATTAAAATCAGAGAGAATAATTCCCACACAGTTGACAGAATGAATTTTAAGTGAAATTTCATTAAATTTTACAGAAAAGCAGCAGTTGTTCTGTAAATTTCCACTACTAAAATTAGAGCTCTTTGAGGTGGCTGTGAAAGATTCTAATGTTAGGTAGAGGAACTCAGAATTTTGTGAAACTAGAAATCTAAATAGGGTGGTCAAGCAATTCACATTGGAATTTTTTTTTAATTGGGAAAGTTTGGATTTTCTTTTTTACTTGGACTTCTTAGGGTAGCTATTGCTTCACACTTTTGTAGGCTTTTTACTGTTTCACTGCACTAAAAAAATTTTCTAAGGAACAATGTGGTTTGAATATCCAAACCAAAACTGGGATATGCATATTTACATCTTATTATTCTTTGTTTACACAAACATTATAGCTTCTTTTCAGGTTTTTACATAAATATTTTTGTATGTAGAAGTATTTGATGGCTTGAACAAATAAATGACTGACATTTTTACCCATTTATACTAAAAATTTAATATATTATGAACTGGTCAGATAAAGGTAAGAAAACAGCATGCAATCAATGGGACGCTTAATGGGACCCTAATAATGGAATAGTAGGTCTGCTTTAATATGAAAAATAATGGTAGCTAATTTATTAAGGATTAGCTGTGTATCTTAAAAAAAAAAAAAAAAAAA
>NW_006921698.1:2835208-2842301 GCF_000298275.1 Orycteropus afer afer | reverse complement strand
TTGAACCGCCAGCCTTCCGGTTAGCAGTCAAGTGCTTTAGCCACTATGCTACCAGAGCTCCTATAGCACTGGGCAAGTTGGCTGCAATAGACCTCTTTCAAGTGCTGAGGAATAAGGATGTCTCCTTGGGGACTAAGGTGAGCCTGACACAAGCCATGATATTTTCAATCTCCTCATATGCATGTGAGAGCTG
The DNA here is from genome assembly GCF_000298275.1 of Orycteropus afer afer. Classification (NCBI taxonomy): domain Eukaryota; kingdom Metazoa; phylum Chordata; class Mammalia; order Tubulidentata; family Orycteropodidae; genus Orycteropus; species Orycteropus afer. The sequence continues at coordinate 2,842,108 of NW_006921698.1, read as the reverse complement.
GATAATGAATGAAGACTGAAGAAGAATTGATCCTTTCAAGTTATGGTGCTAGAGAAGAATGTTGAAAGTACCATGGACTGCTAAAAGAACTAACAGGTCTGTCCTGGAGGAAGTGCAGCTGGAATGTTCCTTGGAAGCAAGAATGGCCAGACTTCATCTCACCTACTTTTTTTGTGTGAGAATGGACCATTCCCTGGAGAAGGATGTCATGCTTGGAAAGATGGAGGGTTGACAAAAGAGGGGAAGGCCCTCAATGAGATGGATTGACACAGTGGCTGCAACGATGGGCTCAAATATAGCAAGGATCATGGAGCTGGTACGGGACCAGGCGGTGTTTTGTTTTACTATGCATAGGGTCTCTATGAGTTGGACACGACTTGATGGCACCTAACAACAGCTGTGTGTCTAGGGCTTTATGGACTATATCATTTAATTCCCCAACCCTCTGACATCAGTACTATTACTAATAACATTTTACTAACAAGGAAATTAAAGAACATAGAGAATAATTAACCTTTCATGAAGTAAAGCTAGATGGGGTGAAGCTGATATGTAAACACAGCGGGTGTTCACATCACACTTAATAATTATATACTAGCACATGGAAACAAGAGTGTCCCTTCCTTCCTTCCTTCTTTCATTTCTTTTTAAAGCAAATATATTTTTTAAATTTCTTTTTCTCTTAAGACAGGAACTCGGGATATGGTACACCAGGAATCAACAAACTGTAGCAAACTATGGCTCATGGACCAAATTCACCTTGGGGCACTTATTTTTGTGACTAAAATCTATTGGAACATGTTGTCATTAAGTGTCATAGAGTCAAGTCTGACTTACAGCTTCCCTATCGGACAGAGTAGACTTGCCCATAAGGTTTCCTAGGCTGTAATATTTATAGGAACAGATTGCCAGGTCTTGTCTCCTGTAGAACTAGAACCACTGGTGACTTTGGACCACCAGCCTTCTGTTTAGCAGCTGAGTGCTTAACCATTACACCAAAGGGCTGCTGTATCAGAACATAGCCATGCTTATTAGTTAACATATTGCTTTTGGCTGCTTTCTTGCTACAGAGGCAGAACTGAGAAACTGTGGCATAGGTTGTATGACATGCAAAGCCTGAAATATTTAGTATCTTGACTTTAATAGAAAACATTTGTCAATCCCTGTGGTATTTTAAAAGCTATTACTTCTTTAGGACACATACAAATAGCAAAGAAGTAGTTCCAATATCCAACAATAAAATAATTGTTATTGTCGTTATATGCTGTCAGTTTGATTCTGACTTATAGTGACTCTATGCCCAACAGAATGAAACACTACTTGATCCAGTACCATCCTCAAAATTGTTGCCACATTTGAGCCTGTTGTTGCAGCCACTTGGTCAATCCATCTCATTGAGGGTCTTCGTCTTCCATGACCTTCTACTTTACCAAATGTGATATCTTCATCCAGAGACTGGTCCCATCTGGTAACTTGTCCAAAGCACTTGAGACAAAGTCTCACTATCTTCACTTCTAAGTAGCTTTCTGGCTGTACGTTTTCCAAGACATATTTGTTCAGTCTTTGGCAGTTCATGGTATATTCAACATTTTTCATCAACACCTCTATTCAAATGCATCAAAACTTCTTCTATCTTCCTTGTTAATTGTCTAGCTTTCATACCATATGAGGCAATTGAAAATACCATGGCTTGGGTCAGGCGTACCTTAGTCCTAAAAATGACATCTTTGCTTTTGAACACTTTAAAGAGGCTTTTCTGCAGCAGATTTGCCAAGTGCAATATGTCCTTTGATTTCTTGACTGCTGCTTCCATGGGCATTGACTATATGGATTGAAATAAAATGAGATCCTTGATTACTTCAAACTTTTCTCAATTTAACATGATGTTGGTTACTGGTCTAGTGGTCAGGATTTTTATTTTCTTCATGTTGAAATGTAATAAATACTGAAAGCTGTAATCTTTGATCTTCATAGGTAAGTATTTCAAGTCCTCTTCACTTTCAGCAAGCAGGGTTGTGTTATCTGGTTATCATTGGTTATTAATGAGTCTACTGCCAATCCTGATGCAATGTTCTTCTTCATATAATCCAGCTTCTGTAGTTATTTACTCAGTACACAGATTGAATAAGTAGGGTGAAAGAATACACCTGATTTTATACTATGCAATATCCCCTTGTTCTGTTTCAATGACTGCCTTAGTCTATATATATATATCCCATATAAGCACAATGAAGTATTCTGGAATTCCCATTCTTTGCAATTTTATCAATAATTTGTTTTGATTCACACAATAGAATGACTGCATAGTCAGTAAAACACAGGTAAACAATTTTTTTTTTGTTGTTATTCACTGCTCTCAACTAAAATCCATCTGATATCAGCAATGATATCCTGATATCCCTTGCTCTATGTCCTCTTCTGAAGTTGACATTAACTTACCTCTGTTAGCATATTGCAAGTTAGCAAATATGAGCCAGGATATAAAATTTGAGAAGAAGGTGAAATTTAACCCTGTGTCAGAGTAGATATGGTTACTAGAAAGAGCATAATAACAAAAACATAGTTCTTTGATTGTTTTTAATAAATGAGTTATAAGTAATTCAAAAAGAAAAACCTCATCTAGCTAAACTCTTGAATTTTAAGGTTATGCATCTTGAGTTTTCTCATGGAGGTCTGTTTTATGTGACTATTGGAAATATGCAAGGTCATCTGTACTGTTTAAGCACATAAAGATGTTGAGAAATAACTATTATTTATGTTTACCTCCTATTGGAAACTTCTCAACTAATTGTTCAATAAACTCAATGGAAAAAAATATGACTTTACTGATAAGTAATAAAATCATTAGGAATATATATACATTACTCTAAAAGCCATGTAACTCAAAATATTGCTACTTGATTGTTTTTCTTTTTTCTAGATTTAGATGATCCAGTAGTAACTGTTCATCAGAGTATAGGTGAAGCTAAAGAACAGTTTTACTACGAGAGAACAGTGTTCCTTCGATGTGTTGCCAATTCCAATCCACCTGTTCGGTACAGCTGGAGACGCGGCCAGGAGGTATTACTACAAGGATCTGATAAAGGAGTTGAGATTTATGAACCCTTCTTTACACAGGTAGGACATAAGATATAGTGTTTCCACTCCATCCCACTGGGATACTTTCCTGATTCAAGCAGCATGCAATATTATAGCTAGTTCTAAAGATAACTTCTTGAAATATCACCTTTAAAAAACTTATATGTGTTCAACTGAAAAATCAGAGGACATAGATAGTTTGTGGTCCTTTAGTAGTTGATAGTTAAACCTAAAATCTTCACTCTAGAAAACAATTCTTAAATTTATTATCTTCTAATCTATATTTCTTCATCCATAATTACGTAGGTGTCATGATAAAGTATGTGTGTTATTAAGTGCTGTTGAGCCGGCTCTGACTCAGGGACCCTGTGTGCAACAGAACAAAGTACTGGCCCGCTCCTCTGCTGTCCTCACAGTCTTTGCTATACTTGAGCCCATTGTTGTAGTCACAGGGTCAATCTATCTAATTGAGATTCTTACCCTTTTTTTTTCTGACTCTCCTTTTCCACTAATGATATCCTGCAGGGACTGGTCCCTTCTGACAACATAAAATAGTTGTACATTTATCTGCCTGATTTGTTATTTGTTGAAAATAATTCTTAAATGCAGAAGGTTTTAGTTTCTCATTTGCAATGGTAAAGAAGTTCAAAGGAATAATAAAATCTATTTGAGATGTATTCTAGCCTTTGTTTTAAGAACAATCTCTCTTTAATTTCCTTTGTTTATTTTTGGCTTTGAATTAGTTTAGGAATAGAGCCTTAATTATGTAAAAATTGAAATATCTAATCAGCTATTTAAAATATTTCTTTAATACAAAGAAAAATTGAATTAAGTTAATGTAGTGTGAATGTAAACTAAATTAGTCTTCTGTAGTGTATCAAGAGTAGAGAATAACTCTTAAGGAAGACTGATATTTTTAATAATATTTAAGTGCTGTTGTTACAGGGTTTTCTTGGTGACTAGAAAAATTTTACAAACCAAATTAACAACAAAAATAAAATTTTAAAATAGAAAGAATATATTTGTAAGAATATTCCAAATAACAGTGACTGTGAATAAGAAAGACTGAAGAACAGATGCATTTGAATTGTGGTGCTGGTAAAGAGTATTGAATGGACTGCCAGAAGAACAAACAAATCTGTTTTGGAAGAAGTACTGCTGGAATGCTCATTAGAAGCAAGAATGCTGTCATGTTGTCAGAAGGGACTGGTACTTGGAAAAGGATATCATGCTTGGTAAAGTAGAAGGTCAGTGAAAAAGAGCAAGACCCTCAAGGAGATAGATTGACACAGTGGCTGCAACAATGGGTTCAAACAGGGCAATGATTGTGAGCCTGGCACAAGATGGGAAGTGTTTCTTTCTGTTATATACAGGGTCACTATGAGTCAAAACTGACTCAATGGCACCTAACAACAATAATTTGAATAGTAAAAAATATATAGATATGATACAGACAGACAAGAGGATAAAAAGAGATTTGGCCATATTTTATATAATTTGAGACATACTTATGCTCAGAACTATAGGAGTATGTGATAAAAATTTAAATATTCTACTTCAAAATTGTATGATTCATACTGTTTCACATATGAACTCTGTAATAAATAAAGTTATCCTGAGTTCATAAATTTCTAAGCATCCTGTTTTCTCTCCTGTCAGTCAGTGTATTTTCTTATATAGACAATTAATCGGAATGTCTAAGGCCTTATCTGTTTTAGATTAACATATTACCAATGTTCAGAAATTAACTGTGGAAGAGTGCAATCATTACATAAAAAGCACCGGCACCCATAATACACATTTGCATGTATTGCTCTTCAAAGCTATAGAACAATTGTAATATGACAAAATATAAAGTTCTCAAAATCACTATTAATCATGTGTTAATAGTGTGCCTTGAATACCAGTCTTGAAACTAGTTTTAATCTGACCCTTCCTTGGCTAAGACTACATTGACACCTTAACCTGTCTGCCAGCAACCTGGATCACATTTTCCCCATCTATTCTATACTACTATGATTCATTCTTCTATTTTTATTAAAGTCAAATTTAAAAATTAAAAAATATATATGCTACCAGTATATAGGTACTCAGATGTCTCTAACAAACTCACTGCCGTTGAGTTGTTTCCTACTCATAGTGACCTCTCCTTGGTTTTCCAAGGTGTATTTCTATGAAAGTAGATTGTCCAATTTTCCTTCTGAGGACTGGCTGATGGGTTTGAACTGCCAACCTTCTGGTTAGCAGTCAAATGCCTTAGGCATTTCCATTTGAAAATCATTGAATAAGTATAATCAAACTTTTCATTCATTCTTTTGAAATCGTTTATATTTCTGTATTAGCAGTTCCCAAAAAACATCTTATATAAGGGTTCTCAAACCAGTAGCTATTGCTTCTACCTTTTAAATTTTACTTTTTCTTTCCTTTTATTTCTGTCCCCTTCCTTTATGAAAAAACACAATTTTAATTTGAACATTTCATGGATGATACTTCTTTCTATACGAATATCAGCCTTTACCTTCACCGTGCTGTATAACACAACCTGTCTCCAATTTTAACTATGCTAATAAATTACTTCTCTTAAAATATATTTTTTTTAAAAAAAACATTACTTTTTACAATTCTGTATTCTAAATTACCCTGCTGTAGTAAATAATTGCCAAAAATATCTGTAGCTTTAGCTCCTACTAATGTCTTTCCTTCCTTAATTATTTGATTATATTACTTATCTACAAATCCTTTTGAACTGGTTATGTAGTTATATTATTCAAAAGTAATGTTAAAGCAAGAAATGCTTCAATACTTTAATATTATGCATGTGCTGAATTTGTTAATATTAAATGTATTATATAGACCAAACTGATAGAAACATTCAAACATACGTATTTCTTGATTAAGATCAATTGTATATGCTTTAGCATATTACTTTTATTTTGTTGATCTTATAAATTTAATATTCTGTGAAGCTGTAAGATTTTTGCATTTAAATTTCCATGATTTGTTAAAAAGAATTTTGAGTTGATTATTGTCTAATTGTGTAGTTAGTCCAATTAGCCTAATTATAACTAATTACATAATTGATGTAAATATGTTCAGTCTTATAATTAGAAGATTTAATTACAATACACAAGATGATGTCACAAACATCTTTACAAAACATCGTTACAAAAGTTCTAGAAAAATACCAAGTGTTTGTTTAATTTATAAAGTTTGAGGACACATTTCTTAAACATTTTTTAAAAAATTGAAATCCTTATATTTAAACTTCTAACAATTTTTTTCTTTACTTTCTTTTTTGGTGAAAATATACACCACAAAACATAATCCCAATTCAATAATATCTACATGCAAAATTCCATGACATTGATTACATTCTTCAACTAAAACTATTTCATAAAAAAATAAGAACAGTAAAGGCAAGGTATTCTATATATTATTCAGTAGCCCTTCTCAGTGTTGACATTTTTCTAGTGATATAATACCCATAGTTAAGCAGCATTTCTGGTTTGCTTATAAAATAATGTGAAACATTCCTTTAATATTTACTTTAATTGTCACAGATATCAGTTAAAAAATGTTTTAAAAAATTTTAAATTCACACTCATTTTTCTTTTGACTCTAATGGCTATTACACATTTATAAAAAGAACACAACATATATTAATCTACATTTATCAGTATTGCTGTGTTGTTGTTATGTGCCATTGAGTCAGACCTGACTCATAGCGACCCCTCCTTGGGTTTCCTAGGTGGTATCACTACAGAAGTAGATTGCCCAACCTTCCTTCCGAGGAGTGGCTGGTGAGTTTGAACCACCAGCCTT
>NW_006921698.1:2824363-2829391 GCF_000298275.1 Orycteropus afer afer | reverse complement strand
GGCTCCGGGCCCCATCCCCCTCCAGAGACGAACTTTTCAGCTTGAACTTGTCGGCTTCTACATGCTTGTGAGCCATTTACCTAAGATAAATCTCTCTCTCTCTCTCTTTCTCTCTCTCTCTCTGTATATATATATATATACACTTTGCTGGTTTTTGTGTTGATCTAGAGAACCCAATCCAATACATCAACGAATCCACATTAGACTTAGAATCCCAGACTAATTTCATCCTGATAACACTGTCTCTAAAATCCAATGTACAATGATTTAGAGTTTACCATTTATAAATGCTTCATTATATTTGATTTTGTCATTCATCAAGATGGTGAAACAAGAGTTCCATTTGAGCGGATATGGTTAATAATTTAACATGAAAAGACATGTGGGACAAATATATCTCATTATCTTAGAAACAAATTCACTAAAAATAGGACATTATTATTGGATAGCAAAACATAATATGATTAAAATGATTCTAACTTTATAACATTAAAAAATACATACATATGACCTGTCATCTAAGTCCTTATAATGTAGTCCCAATTTATCTTCCAAGTTTTAGAATCCACTCTTCCTGACACATGACAATTCTTTCTCCAGACAATTAGAAATATGGCCTGCCTTTAAAGATTTTGTCATCCTTCAACGGTCTACTCTGTACTGACACATCCGCCTCTTTGACATGGTATAGATTAATTTTACAGATTCACCTATAAGACAAATATTTATGGGTCTGGTGGGTTAACACTTCTTGGTAAATTGTTCTCTGACTGCAAGTAGCAATCATCTTCGCAATAACATCCAAGGAATGTTTGCCCACCAGATAGTACTCAGCAGCTCTGCAAATCTATGACAGCTGAGCCATAGGGAAATAGTGGATCTGAAGCTCACAGTAAAGGTTATATCTTTTCTTTTTAGTCAGTCTTTCTCATGGTCTCATTTTGCACTCTGTTGTGATAACTATGAAATAGGATGTACAGTATGCAAACCATTATATTTAATAGATCTTACTTAATCTGTAAAGAGTAGAAATAGTCTCAAAAGGTATCTTATGTTCTCTTTTTATTACCTAAAATGCCAATAAACAGCAGCACAATTTCTGAGATTAAAAAGTGAGATATACAAACATTTTAAGAATACTATTCATTAGAAAAGGAGCTCTGGTGGCATAGTGCCTAAGGCACTTGACTCCTAACCAAAAGGCCAGTGGTTCAAATCGACCAGCCACTCCTCATAAAGAAGGTTGGGCATTCTACTTCCGTAGTAATACTGCCTCGGAAACCCAATGAAGGGTCGCTGTGATTCGGGTCCAACTTGATGGCACATAACAACAACAACAACAACATTGATTATAAAAAGTGACCTCTGTATTTTCATGGCTGGAGTTGCTTAACTATTGATTCAGATATACTTGACTGTATTGAATATTTCTCTTGGGGTTTATTTCCCTTTTACATTCTCTTATCAACTAACTGCTCATTGTTTTTGTGGATGACCCCTACCTCAGTTTCATATACCATGCAACCTACCTTAATAATAAGAATTTATAATTCTTATTAGTACTTTAAGAATTGATATAGTTCAAAAATGTTTACTGAAAACTTATGTGCAAGGCAGTAACTTCACTATTCATTCTAATTGGCAATATTTACTGAGTGTATAACATATAGAACCCAGAACAAATGGCCAGGGTTGGGCTTTAATATGAAATCACATAATATAAAGAAAAAGGCAAGACCAATGCCAATATATACATGTAAGTGCCAGAAAATATATAAACATATCTGGTAGCATAGTGGCTAAGGCACTTGACTGCTCACCAGATGGCAGTTCAAACCCATCAGCCCCTCCTCGGAAGGAAGGTTGGGCAATTCTACTTCCGTAGTGATACTGCCTCGGAAACCCAAGGAGGGGTCGCTATGAGTCAGGGCTGACTGGACGGCACATAAAAATAACAACAACAACATGCATAATTACTACTGATACAAGTACACAGACAAAAGACATTAACTCAGAAGATAAAAGAAAACCCATGTAGGAAATAAACATTTATAGACTGGCTAGAAGGCAAGAGCATATAGTTTGAAACTTCTTCCTTGAAATAATGGCTGTGACGTAATATTCAAAAAGACTGAGGGGTTGAAGGGACATCTGTTATTTGGAGGAGTAGGTGGGCATGATGAGTAGAGTTCATGATTAAAATATTTTTCAAAATGAGAAGACAAGCCTTGATGAAATTTCAAATACATGAGATTAGTGAACTTAATACAGTATCAGTACAGTTAGAATAAATGTAAACTCACTGCCATGGCTCATCTAATTTGGTATCTGTCAACCTCTGAAATTCCATGCTGTTTCTTGCTCTGAACTCCAGTCATATTGATTTTCTATCTATCACTCCAACAGAGCAAACATAGTACTGCCTTAGGGCCTCCTCAGTTGCAGTTTCCTCTGCCTGTATCGCTCATCCCTCAAGTATCCTTCTAGTCATTCAAGCTTCAACTCAAACATGACCTCTTTAGTGATGCTCTCATTGCTGCCCCATCCAATATATGTCTTACTATGTCCCATCTCTATCAGATTACCTTATTTCATTTACTTGATGGTAATTAATGCTCCTTAAAATCATCTTCTGTATTTGTTTAGATATTTATTGCCTTAAACAGTAAACACCATGTCTTTCCTCCTGTGTTTCCAGCACTTTGAAAGTACCTGACACAGAGTATACACTAATGATTATCTGTTCATTGAAATAAGGCTGCAGCTAATTTTATTGATGTATTATATATATACATATATATATATGGAAGTATTTAAAATATAAGTACACAGCTTGATGATTTTTTACAAAGAGATCATACCTCTGTTAATAGTACCAATAACAAGAAACAAAAGTAGATCACCTACACCAGCCTCCATCCCATCTTCAATATTATAAATGAGTTTTAAGGATGTGGTCAGTTTTAAGTCAATCAACTAGATATTTCATTATAAAGAGAAAAGAAAAAACAAACTGACATGAGGTGACATGACCAGCCATAACATTTCAAAAATATTTTGACCAATAAAATGTTTATTTTTTACAAAATACAGAGAGGACCATAGTAGTTGGCAATGTGCCATATGATATAAATGAAGAGAGAATTACTCATTAAAATATAGACTAATTACTAAGAATCACCTTGGTTTCTGTTAATTACTTATGTGACAAATTTTATACAAAGGACAGAAAATGAAAAAGTAATGAAGATGAAATAAGAAATATAAGCAAATACAGAGTGCTTAGTGAGACAGAATGAAGTCAGTTTTTATAGATTTTATGTTTACTGCACATTTAAGGAGCTCTGGTAGTGAAGTGGATAAGGCATTTGGCTGTTCACCAGAAGGTCAGCAGTTCAAATCTACTAGCTATTTGGTGGAAGGAAGATGGGGCAATCTACTTCCATAAAGATTTACAGCCTCAGAAACCCATTGGGGGTTAGTATGAGTCAAACTGACTCAGTGGCAGTGAGCCTGGGTTATTTCATTTATTTATTTATTTATTTAATTTGGTAAATACAAAATTTAAAAAGTCATTGTTATTATAAATTATGAAAACTTTCTTCTTGGGAGATGGGCTAGGTGGGAAAGATCAAATTTAGGCATATAATATAAACCAAAAATATTTATTTACCAATGGACATGAAAGGCTCTGTACTAGGTTTTGTGGAATATACAGGATGTGTTTGATCCTAGAGGATTGTGTTTCATTTAGAGAGCATAACTCATTAAATGATAACTCATGGTCAAATAATTAATAATAAGTTATAAATAAATGTCATAATTAAAAGGTACAATGGATATTCAAAGGAAAATTTTTATTTCTAATTGAGAAGGTTAGAAAAGACTTTACAGAAGAAGTACAGAGATATTAATCCGCACCTCAGTTCAGAAAAAAGCAGAAAATGATTCCTATCCATGGGGCTCTTGTAGCATAGTGCCTAAGGCATTTGACTGCTAACCAGAAGGCTGGCAGTTCAAACCCACCAGCCCCTCCTCAGAAGGAAGGTTGGGCAATCTACTTGCTTAGTGATACCACCTCGGAAACCCAAGGAGGGGTCACATGAGTCAGTCCGACTTTGGCACACGACAACAACAACAATTGATGGTTGGGGAATGTATTCTTTCCTTTTTCTTTAAATTATATTTATATTGTTCTTGTTGAGAGTAGACAGCAAAGCATACACGAATTCAACCGTTTCTACATGTGCAATTGGTGACATTGATTACATTGTTTGAGTACTGCAATCATTCTCACCCTCCTTTTCTGAGTTGTTCCTCCTCATTAACATAAACTCACTGTCCTCCAACATTCCTTTCTAATGTTTGAAATTGCTATTGTCCATATAGATAGTCCTTAAGAAAGCATAATGCTAAAGGCAGACTTTGTTTTACTAGTTAAACTAAACTATTTTAGGGAGCTCTGGTGGTGTAGTACCTAAGGGATTTGACTGCTAACCAGAAGGCTGGTGTTTCAAAGCCACCAGCCTCTCCTCTAATGGAAGGTTGGGCAATCTACTTCCATAGTGATACTACCTCGGAAGCCCAAGGACGGGTCTGTATGAGTCAGATTGGACTTGACGGCACTGAGTTTGATTTTTGGTTTTTGGATTGTTCAGTTTGAGGAAGACATCAGAAGATATTTTTGATTTAAAGTTTAAAGATGATCTCAGGGCAGTAATTTCAGGTTTCATCCACCCTCCATGGCTCCAGAAAATCTAGAGTACCCGAGAATTTTAAATTCTGTTGTGCATTTTCTCCCTTTTGATGCATCAAAATGTTCAGTAATGTTATCGGGGCACCATCCATTTCTTCTGGTCTTATAGCAAAGGAGACAGTTATTCATAGAGGCAATTAGCCACACATTCCATATCCTTCTCCTATTCTTTTTTTTTTTTTTTAATTTATTGTGATTTGGGTGAAGATTTACAGAGCAAATTCACTTTCCATATAGCAGTTCACATATACTTTGTCTCATGTCATTGACTA
>NW_006921698.1:2800150-2823357 GCF_000298275.1 Orycteropus afer afer | reverse complement strand
ACCTATCTATCCATCCATATACCCATGTTTGCCTTCACTTACAACTCAGTACTATATACGCAAAAGGGTTCTCCTTCTCCTAATCTTGACTTGCTTTCTTTCTCTGTTGCTCCAGGTTAGAGACCAATTGTGCCTGGGACGGCCACTGGTGAGCTTTTAAGATCCCAGGCACTATGCAACAAACTAGGAGGTAGCACTAAATATATTAAGGGGGATGTCCCATGAAACCATGACCCTATGTTTTCATAAAGAAAGGTACAGGACTGGAAATCATAAAGTATCACCTCTATGAAGTGATGAAACTAATTGGATGAAAATAAAGGTTTTTCTGAGAAGTAAAGAAAAAGTAGTTTTCTTAAAATGCATGAAGTTTCAATTGACAAACAAAGGTTTTTGTAACAGTCTTTTGGGGAAAGGGAGTTACTTAGGGTTTTCCAATGTAGAAATGACATGAGGAAGGTATGGTGACAGCATACAGAACAATTAGGGTGAAGGAGCCACAGTTCTCTGTAATTGTCAGCACATTACCTTAAGCAAAATAAGCACTCAAGCATTATTTGTGAAATCAGTGTTTGATGAGGAGGTAAAGTAAATAGAAAGCCTATGTGATTGGGAATGGTAATGGGTTTATGAAAGAAATATTAAAGGATGAATCAAAAGCATTTGATGTCACTGAATGTAGTGTGAAAAATAGTGAAGGGGTCAATGATGACAAGTTCAGAGTTTGGACTATAAGGAAAATGATCACACTCCAAGCCAAGGTTACTGCTGTGGAGTCAGACCCGACGCATAGCGACCCTTCCTTGGGTTTCCAAGGCAATATCACTATGGAAGTAGATTGCCCAACCTTCTTTCTGAGGAGTGGCTGGCAAGTTTAAACTGCTAGAGTTCTGGTTATCAGTCAAATACCTTAGGCACTATGCCACCAGATGGAGAATGATAGTGGTTATCAATAAAAAAGTAACAATCTCAGAAGAAAGTGAGATGAGGTTGTGAAGTCAGTAAGCGGGAGGATGGTGAACTCCCTGAGTTCAATATGACACTGTAACATTCAGATGAAAATGCTCACTAGGCAATTTTCTAAGAACATAAGTTGAAAGTGAAGGTCAGAGATGGAGATAAAGATGGGGAGATCAGGCATGGTCAGAGAAGTCAAGAAGGAGTGAAAAGAAAACTTGTATGATATGGAAACAGAAGAAACAAGTCTAACTCATTTGCTTGTTAGAAGGTAAAGAAGGAAGGTTGTTTTTTTTTTTCTGTTAATCTGTGTGTGAGTGTGTGTGTGTGGAGGTATGAATGATAAAGCAAAAATAGGAATCAACAAACAAACAACAACAACAGAGTCACCAAAGAGAATTAGAAAAACAGGATAGATTACTTCAGAAACCTAGGTGGGCAAAGATTAAAGTGCAAGGGAGTAGTCACTAATAAACACAACCACTAAAAAAACAGGAAAAATTAGGAAAAGCTAGATTTAATTGGTAGTGTGTGGAAGTGTTATTTTTATAGAGATTTATTAGTTACCTATACAAAGATACAGGAGCTCTGGTAGCATAGTGCCTAGGGCACTTGACTGCTAACCAGAAGTCTGGTGGTTCAAACCCACCAGCCACTCCTCAGAAGGAAGATGGGGCCATCTACTTCTGTAGTGATACTGCCTTGGAAACCAAAGGAGGGGTCGCTATGAGTCGGGCCCGACTCGACGGCACATAACAACAACAACATACATAGATACTATTTGAGACTATGATAATGGATCAGTTTCCACTAGGAATATATTAGTAAAATAAGGTAATCAATTATATACGTAAGAGAGAAAATGAAATATAAAAAATGAAATGTATAATTATCATGTTTATAATTAATTATTTACATAGGAGGGCCTGTTAAAGTAGCAAAAGTAATCTAAAGTGTTAAACAGAGAAGTTTAATGACATTTTTGGGTTAAAGTTTCAGTGAAGCATTGAAAATGGTATCAGGAAAATATAGATTACAATAATTTGTCAGTGGAAACAAAAACACAATTACTGACAGTATAATTACCTCTATGTGAATAAAAAATCTATCATTAAATATACATCTAAATGGCATTGTCCATCTTTTGCATGTATTAAAGCATGATTATCGCTGTCTTATTTCCTTTAGATTGCTGACTATAAATAATGAAATTTCAAAAAGATTACAGGTTGTTTTCTTGCTGGAGTAGTTACATTGTCTAATTCTCTTTGGACACCTTTTTTTTGTGTGTATATATATATATATATGTACATATATATATATATATATACACACACACACACACACATATGCACATAAATACACATATATACATTATGTATCTATTTATATGTATGATATACTTAGTATGTATTTTGGAGTCCCTAAGTAGAGAAGACAGGTAACTCGCTGGGCTGCTAACTGAAAAGTTGGAGATCCAAGTCCATCCAGAGGCACCTTCAAAGAAAGGCCTAGAAATCTACTTCCAGCAGTTGAAAACCCTGTGGGGCAGATTTCTACCCTGCTACCTTTTGCCATGGATGGGAATCAACTCAATGGAAACCCATTTACTTATTTATTTCACTGCTTACTGATTATATATATCATGTTCATTTATATTTGTTTGTTTTCATTTAAATTTTATTTCTTGTGTTAGGATTCAGTTTTTGCCTGATTCTGATACTGTCTTCAGTGCAAATTCCCTCAAAACCAAAACTTTAGATAAATTATTATGAAAGAAATAGATCTTTTCCCTTTTTAATTATGTACATAAATATATATTGAGATCTATAATATAGTTGGACACTTTTCCTTAAGTGCATTTACTCTCTGATTATATTTCATTTATTTAAAGTGTATTGAGTTTATATCAAATGCCAAGCAGGTACTAAATTCTGGAAAAAATACATATGTAGAAAGCAAAGCCTAGAGTAGGGAATGATAGGTATTTATAGTACCTTTAATTAAAGAATTATTAATTAAAACATGTCTATGGTAGGTTCTGTGCTAGGTCCCTGTGATATAATACTGAAAGCAAGATGCATATAATCCTTACTTTGGGAATACTTACTGGCAAGAGGAAATATCTTGCAGAAAATAAATCATTACCAAAATAAATGTAAATATAATCTGTTAATAACACACACAAGCAGATCTCATAACATCAATATTCTTCCTATTTCTGATAGTGAGGAAAGGCTTACCTATGGAAGCAAGAAATATTGGGAACAAAAAAATGAGATAGTGTTCATTAGGCATAGAGAAATGAAGAGCCAGGTATGTGCAAAGGGTCTGTGGCAGGAGAATGCTGGATGTATATAAGGCTCTAAAAAAATGAGATGGGACTGAGAAGGCAAGAAGAATGCAGACCGTAGGGTTGAAAGCCATGTTGATAGTTTTCTGTTTTATTGTATGAACAATAGCAAGTTATTTGTGTGATCTATGCAAAGAGATGGCATGTCCAGGTTATGTATTGCTAGTCATAGTATGCATCATTATACTTGCTTACATGCTAAGCATAATTAGAAGTTTTCCAGATAAAAGCAGGATGGAAAGTACTATTTTAACAATTAGTAGAAGATGACTATGTTTAAAGTGCAATAAAAGGATCCAGGTGAGAGCCAATTACTATAATGAAATGTGCAAAGACCTGGAGTTAGAAAAACAAAAGGGGGAAAAAAAAAAACACAGGAACCAGGTAAGGGGAAGGAGACAGGCCAAGGCTGGAAAGGGAAGGGAATGCTGGGGACAGCAAAGCCACAGGATCCAGGTAGGATCCAGGTAAAGGGAGGGTGGACAGGTTTCGAACAACTAAGGAAGATGGACTTGTCTGTCAGTATGTCTTATTTTGGTGGCTTGCACATTGCTGTGAGGCTTGAGGCTGAGCCAATGGTGGTTCAAATGCCAACAGGGTTGCACAAGTTTCAATGCAGCTTACAGACTGAGACCAACTAGGAAGAAGGAAGAGGCCATCCGCTTATCAAAGAATCGGCCAGGGAAAACCTTATGAATAGTAGAGAAACACTGATACATTACTGAGCAACTTTATGAATAGCCCAGAAACATTGTCCAATTACAGTGCAGGAAGACCAGCCCCTTAGTCAGAAGGCACTCAAAATACGAGTGGGAAAGAACTGCATCAGCAGAATAGAAAAAACCTTAATGATATGGATAAAGTAAAGCTTTTGGGACCTCCATTAGCTGATGTGGCATGACTGAAATTGAGGAGAAAAAGCTGCAAACATCCGTTAATAATCGGAACATAGAATGTATGAAGTATGAATCTAGGAAAATTAGAAGTTGTCAGAAATGAAAGGGAACACATAAAGATTGATATCCTAGGCATTACTGAGCTGAAATGGACTGGTTTTGACCATTTAGAATCATTCAGCCATATGATCTATTATGTTGGGAATTACAACTTGAAGAGGAATGGTGTAGGAAGCATCAAAAGAAGATGGAAGAAATACATAGAGTCATTCATCATTGCAAAGGATGTTTCAAGATGTGTCCTGAAGTACAATGCTGGCAGTGATAGGATAATATCCATATGCCTACAAGGAAGACCCGTTAATACTACTATTATTCAAATTTATGCACCGACCACAAAGCCAATGATGGGGAAATTGAAGATTTTTGTCAACTTCTGCAGTCTGAAATTGACCAAATGTGCAATCAAGATGTGTTAATTATCACTGGTGACTGGAATGCAAAAGCTGGAAACAAAGAAGAATCACCAACAGCTGGAAATTTTAATTTTAATAAAAGAAATAATGCTGGAGATCACGACAGAATTTTGCAAAAACAATGACTTATTCATTGCAAATACCTTTTTTTAGCAATGCAAACAGCGACTATACATGTGGACATCACTAGATGGAGTACATAGGAGTCAAATGGACTACATCTGTGGCAAGAGGCAATGGAAAGGCTCAGTATCTTCAGCCAAAACAAGGCCAGGGGCTGACTGTGGAACAGACCATTAACTGCTCATATGCAAGTTCAACTTGAAGTGGAAGACAATTAGAACAAGCCCACAAGAGCCAAAATATGACCTTGAATATATCCCTCCTGAATTTAGAAACCATCTAAAGAATAGATTTGATGCATTGAACACCAATGATGAAAATCAGAATAATTGTGGGATTACATCAAGAACATCATCCACGAAGAAAGCAAGAGTCATTAAAAAGATGAGAAAAGAAGAAAAGACCCAAAAGGATGTCAGAAGAGACTCTGAAACTTGCCCTTGAGTGGAGAGTAGCTAAAGCAAATGGAAGAAATGACAAGATAAAAGATGAACAGAAAATTTCAAAGAGCAGCTTGAGAAAATAAAGTCAATTATTATAACAAAATGTGCAAAGACTTGGAGTCAGAAAACCAAAAGGGAAGAACGTGCTTGGGATTTCTCAAGCCAAGAGAACTGAGAAAAAAATTAAGCCTCTAGTTGCAATATTGAAAGATTCTATGGGCAAAATATTGAATGATATAGGAAGCATCAAAAGAAGATGGAAGAAATACATAGAGTCATTGTACCAAAAAGACTTGGTTAATCTTCATCCATCTCAGGAGGTGACATATGTTCAAGAACCAATGTTATTGAAGGAAGAAGTAGAAGTTGCACTGAAGGAATAGGCAAAGAACAAGTCTCCAGGAATTGATGGAATACCCATTGAGATGTTTCAACAAACAGGTGCTTCACTGGAGGGACACATTATGCTATGCTAAGAGATTTGGAAGATACCTACCTGGCCAACTGACTGGAAGAGATCCATAGTTGTACCCACTCCAAAGAAAGGTGATCCCACAGAATGTGGAAATTATTGAGTGATATCATTAATATTGGGAGCTCTGGTGGAATAGTACCTAAGGCATTTGACTGCTAACCAGAAGGCTGGCGGTTCAAACCCATGAGCACTCCTCAGAAGGAAGGCTGGACAATCTACTTCTGTAGTGGTACCACCTCGGAAACCCAAGGAGGGGTCTCTATGAGATGGATCTGACTCTAAGGCAGTGAGTTTGGTGGTTTTGTCATATTAATATCCCATACAAGTAAAATCTTACTGAAGGCAATTCAAAAATGGTTGCAGCAGTATATTGACAGAAAACTTTCAGAAATGCAAGCTGGATTCAGAAGAGGACGTGGAATGAGGGATATCATTGCTGATGTCAGTTGGATCTTGGCTCAAAGCAAAGAAAACCAGAAAACTGTTTACTTGTGTTTTATTGACTATGCCAAAGCTTTTGATTGTGTGGATCATAACAAATTATGGGTAACACTGAGAAGAATGGAAATTCCAGAACACTTAATTGTACTCATGAGGGACCTGTACTTAGACCAGGACAAGAACAAGAGGACACTGCATGGTTTAAAATCAAGAAGGGATGCGTCAGGATTGTATCCTTTCCCCATACTTATTCAATCTATATGCTGAGCAAATAATCAAAGAAGCTAGACCATATGAAGAAGAGCATGGCATCAGGATTGGAGGAAGAATCGTTAATAACCTGTGATAAGCTGAGCTGCAATACACTGAAGACACAACTTTGCTTGCTGAAAGTGAGGAAGACTTGAATCACTTACTGATGAAGATTGAAGACTATAGTCTCCAGTATGGATTACATCTCAATATAAAGAAAATAAAAATCCTCACAACTAGACCTACAAGCAGCATCTCACGATAAATGGAGAGAAGATTGAAATTGGTGAAGACTTCATATTGCTTGGTTCTGCAATTGACTCCAATTGAAACAGCAATCAGGACATCAGAAGACCTATGTTGTTGTTGTTGTATAGCACTGGACAAATCAGCTGCAAAAGACCTCTTACAAGTGCTGAGTAGCAAAGACATCTCCTTGATGACTAAGGTGTGCCTGACACTAGCCATGATATTTTCAATTGCCTCATATGCATGTGAGAGTGGGGCAATGAATAAGGAAAACCAAAGAATTGATGCTTTTGAGTTGTGGTGCGGGCTAAGAAGGCTGAAAGTACCATGGACTACTAAAAGAACTAACAAATCTGTCCTGGAAGAAGTGCAGCTAGAATGCTCCTTGGAAGCGAGAATGGCCCAAGTTCACCTCACCTACTTTGGTCATCTTGTCAGAAGGGACCAATCCCTTGAGAAGGATATCATGCTTGGTAAGGTGGAGGGTCGACAAAAGAGGGGAAGACCCTCAATGGGATGGATTGACATAGTGGCTGTGACCATGGGCTCAAGTATAGCAGGGATCATGGAGCTGGTGTGGGACCCGGAGGTGTTTCATTCTGCTGTGCATAGGGTTTCTATGAGTTGGAGATAACTCAATGGTGCCTAACAACAAGAACGATAACCAGTGAGAGTGTGATACTGAATATATGAAGTTATATTGAAAGTTTAAAATTCTTGTGGGAACTGTAGGTTTAGAGTAGTAGATTTTGAATTTCTGTGAGGCATCAAAATGGACATTTTGAGGTGAAAATTTGGTATCGGCATTTGAAGTTAAAGGGGAAGTCTAGGATAGAGATATACACATGAAGGTTAGGGGAATACAGCTTGTGGTAGAAATTCTAGCAAGGATAAGATCACACCAAGAAATTGTATAAAGTAGAGTAACTGTGGGGAAAATAGAAACCAGGAATGACAATACTTAAAGGTTACAGAGAAAGAAATGCAAAGGAAAGTGAGCAAAAACAATCACAGAGCAAAGAGTAATAAAAATCTCAAAATGTGAAAAATAAAAAAACAATAAATAAATAAACTTGAGTCAATTGGTATCATTTTAACATTATTTTAAATCTATGATTTCTAAGTAAGCACACTTATCTAAGCATTCCATACTGTTAATATATTTGCAAACATTGTACTACATTGAAAACATGTTTTCAATATTAAGTTATAGAATCCCACAGAGATTGTGAAATTCGTGAGTATATATTTTCATTTGTTTGTGTACAAAAAGTACATTGCCTTTCCAAAAGAAAAATGTAAAGATCAAAGATGGTTGTTTATTCCACTGAGGAAAATGCTAATGATTTAAGACTGAATTTTGACAGTGAATGAAAGGAGTTATAGCCACAATGCCTGTGCACATTGAACTAGGAAAACATTTGACACATTTTTCTATCAATTGTATTACAGTCTATTTTAAAAACTTGGTACACCTCTGTCTGGGCAAGCTTTTTGCAAATAGACAGACAGGGACTGACTGTATGTATTAAGTCACTAAGTGTCCTAACACTTCTCAATAGTGTATCCAATTCCCAGGGCTTATTGATGTTGTTGTTGTTATTGTTAGGTGCCATCAAGTATATTTTGACACATAGTGACCCCATATAAAAGAGTAGAACTGCCCCATAATTTTTTTTTAGGTTGTAATCTTTACCGGGAGCAGATTACCAGGTCTTTCTACCACGGAGAAGCTGGGTGAGTTTGAACACCAACCTTTCAGTTAGCAGCCGAGTTCATACTATTGCACCATCAGGGATCCCTTGATTTGTGTTACTCAAGTACAATAAAGGCAACACATTGTTCCTTATAAATATTATCTGAGAAAAAGAAAATTCTTAAAATTGCTATACCAATATGAAGCCATTAAGGCACTGATTTTACCATCGCCATAATTATTTATGAGAGAAACAATTTTTGAGATGATCAATGACTTTAGAAGGCAAAGAAATCCATGGAGAATTACTTTTAATTGAGCTGGAATGTTTCTTTTATTGTTGTCTTTTTGTTTTTAACTTTGAACAGTGTCAATCTAATGGTTCTTGTTTTGGACCGCTAGTGCTGCTGTAACACACATACCACAAGTGTATGGCTTTGACAAACAGGGATTTATTCTCTTAAAGTTTAAGGCTAGAAGTCTGAGTTCAGTTTCAGCTCTGGGGGCTGGGTGCAGGCGCCTAAACCTTGGGCTTCAGCTCTGCCTCTTGCTCTTGGCCCACTGGAGCTGGAGTTGTCTCTTAACTCAGGCAGGTGCTGGCTGCTGAGGCTGACAAACCAAGGTCAACAAGTAAAATGGCACAGTCCAATGATTATCAAGCAACATGGCAGGCCACTAGTTCAAGTCCAGAGACAGTCCCAAGATTGACAGACAACATGGCAGAACACTCACTGATAATTCAGCCAAATGCAGGATCCAAATGTGCCAAGAAGCTCAAGACCTTTCTCAAAGCTTCTTCTTATATATTGGAAGCAGACCACATCCCTAAGGCAGCTGCTCACCATAGATTCCACCATGGAGTTGATTACCAGTCTTATCAAGAGGAATAACTACATCCAACTGCCTACCCACTCAAAACCAGGCCCAACCAAGCTGACACATAACTGTAACTATCACAGTTCTGGTGTTTCCCTGCTCAAAATATGTTTGCACATACTCTAGCCACTTGCTTGATTTGGGGCTATCTAAAAATTTGCAGGTTTACCTGGGATAACCAAAGCTTGAACTCCTGGACGTAAAATAACAATAATAATATAGAAAAACTCATAAATACTTATTTTACTCAGTTTTAGATCTGCTGTTATCATTGTTTCATATGCACAAACTATTTATGTATATAAATTTCATTATCTTTCATTAGATTTACTTCATTAACTTTGTTCTGTCAATAGTGTTAAGCTCTTCTATAGAACCCTTTTCTTTTATAACACTTGATGTTGAAGTCTGTACGGATTGCAGTGTTTTTTGACTAAACTCTATTATTAAATACGTGGTTTGATCTTTGAATAGTAATTTGCATAAATACCACCAGAAATAGATTATTCCCCCCTAGGAAGCTATTTTTGGAAAAAAAAAAAAAGAAAGAAACCATTATGAATTTTCATTGTAGGCTGTTAGATTTTGTCAGAGATATTTTCTCTCTGGGCATATTATAGCATTTCTTAAAGATATAGATTTTGGGGATTAGGATATTTTCCTTAAAAAAATTATACAATCTGCCATATTCTGATAGTAATATAATCCAAAGGCTCAACTCATGTATTCATTCTAGCTACTTTTGTCTTTTTTTAATGACCTTTTCTACATTTTCAGGGTGAAACAAAGATCTTAAAACTAAAGAACCTTCGACCTCAGGACTATGCTAATTATAGCTGCATTGCTTCAGTGAGGAATGTATGTAATATTCCTGATAAGATGGTGTCATTTAGACTTTCGAATAAAACAGGTATGGAACTATCTCTGTATATTATATGTCTACTATTCACAATTAATGTTTTAAAAAGTTCATTAACCTTTTAATAGACCGAATGATTTATACAACATATGTAAGGACAAATCAGTTTTTTCCCACAAAGTTTTGAGGTATCTGAAAGTCTCTTGGTGAATACATACAGTAAAATTTCATTGAAATATACCCCATGCCCCATGTAATGTGTTTGTGTATATAACCTGCAAATTTAGAGTTCCTTAAAATATTGCAGTCATAAACATCACAAGCAAGCCTATATTCTACTCAAATAGACTTTGGAAAAATATTAAAGATTTTTCATAGAATAATTCATGATCTGAGTTGCTAAATGTGTTCTGTATTTCCAAAGCCAGATAAAATAAAATAACCTTTCTTTTACTCTATTTCAAGTAAAGAAAACTAATTGGTAATTTTAGGTAGGTATTTTTAGGTGTGTTTTTTTGGAAAATGTCAAAACATTACCAAGACTGAAACTTAAATTAAGTCATCATGTGTTTAGTAATATAGACCTAAGAAGAACTGAAAGCAGAATAAGAAAAAATTGCTAAATTAACAGCGAAAAGTGGGTATAGTGTAGAGAGAGTCAAAGAGACAGAGACAGAGAGGGAAAGAGAGAATGCATGAGAAGAACTGTCTTTAATATGATTGTGTATATTGAATCACCATAGAAGCTCTGGTGGTGTAGTGCTTAAGGCATTTGACTGCTAACCGGAAGGCTGACGATTCAAACCCACCAGCTACTCCTCAGAAGGAAGGTTGGCCAATCTACTTCCGTAGTGATATGTCCTCAGAAACCCAAGGAGGGGTCACTATGAGTTGTGTCTGACTCCAGGGCACTGAGTTGTTTTTTTTTTTTTTTTCCTAATAGACACCATAATAAATGGGAATTTGAACTGTCTTAGACAAACTCAGATCTTAAGTGAAGTTTAACATATAAATATTACTTTCAAATAATTATAGTAAACTAAAAAGTCCTTTATGCTTTCCCCCCACATGCCCATTAATAAATGCCTTTAAAAGTGTGAGGGTTAGTGTTCTTGCATTTGGATTCTGGTTTCTGCCACTTACTAACTTCTTAGAGAATG
This sequence comes from Orycteropus afer afer, assembly GCF_000298275.1. Taxonomy (NCBI): domain Eukaryota; kingdom Metazoa; phylum Chordata; class Mammalia; order Tubulidentata; family Orycteropodidae; genus Orycteropus; species Orycteropus afer. Next base: position 2,812,101 of record NW_006921698.1, on the reverse strand, counting down.
ATGAATAAGGTCACTTCAGTTTTTGTGCTTCAGTCTCCTCAAAAACTCATAAGATTTAGGAAGTATTAGATGAGTGGGAATACATAAAGTATACAGAACATAGTACCTTAATTATTCACACTTAATTAGTTCTTCCAAGAATGAGCTGCTCAGTAACTTCAACTAGCTTATTTGGTACAAAGATTAAACATAGGACTTTATTGGCATAGGGAAAAAAAAAAAAATATATATATATATATATGTGTGTGTGTGTGTGTGTGTGTGTGTGTGTGTGTTCAGACCAAATTCACTGTCATTGAGTGGATTCCAACTCATAGTGCCCCGTTAGGACAGAGGAGAACTGCCCCACAGGGTTTTCAAGACTGTAAATCTTTACAAAAGTAGATTGCTCATCTTTCTCTCACAGAGCAGCTGGTGGGTTTTAACCACAGACCTTTGGGTTAACAGGCCATTACTTTAACCACTATACCACCAAAGCACCTCTTCAACAATGATAGGCATACAGATATTTGGCTATGATTTAAATTACTTTAAACTAAAGAAGGTCTCCGTAATCACCAAATAAAAGTCATTAAAGGAAAATTCAAGAAGACTGGAAGTGAAAATTAAACTTTATTAGTAAAAATGAGAAATTGAAAGCATTATATGGCAGAAAAAAGTATGCAAAAACTTAGTGGACCCAGAACTTATAAAACATAATAATCTCATCATTTAAAAAAGGAAATAGGATATTAAGAAATAAAAATTAGAGATTAACATGTAAGAATTAGGTATAATTATGTTATTCTACTTGGCAGGAAAGGTATTGTGAAGTATTGTAACTAATTTTGTTTTTCTTAGTTTCTTTAATATTTTTTTAAAAAAAACCCAGATGGTCCAAAGAGAAAAATAAAAAATAAAATAGAATCATGTCTCAGGGAATGGGTAAGGGTTTTGGACTGGAATATCTAGGAAGAAAGAACAAAATAGTGGTTATATTATTACTTTTGTTACTACCTCACACTTAAAAGTTTTATTAGTTTTTAAGGTATTTAAAGTTTATTATCTTGGTTTATCTTTGTAAATAATGAGAGTTAAGCAGGTAAATATTTCTTTATTGTGTCTTTTTCCATAATCTCACAAATACCAAATTAGCCTATAGACATTAAAATATCCCCACTGGTTTCGTTAGTGCCTAAGCTAAAACAACATACACGAAAATACTTTAAAGACTAAAAAATACAATAGAATTATATTTAATATATTTATGTTGCCAAAATATATGTTTTTATTATTCCCCAATGTCCCACAGTTAATAAGAGGGTGAGTACAAGATTTATTCATGTGTTTGAAGAGTTATTTTAACCATGAAACTGAAAAGATGTTATTCTTGGAGCTGGAGAAAATGAAATTAAATATTAGCCACTGTATTTTATTAGAAATTAAAAAATACAGACATCTTACTATAGAGCCTAAAGAGGTAGATTATCAAAATGATGATTTTTGATAATTGCCAGCTCAGAACATAGAAACTTGACCACTTTTTGTATGGAGGGCACAAAGCTACTACAAATATATATGTTTTGTTTAATATTTCAATTTTTTGTCCCATTTCTTTTTTCAGATTGAGTATTGTGTATCTAGACTGAACAAACAAAATAACCTATTTTCCTCCTTTATGAATTATTTAATGAATTGAGATTTAATGAATGGATTTATTTAATGAATTGAGATTGTAGATTGAGGTGCACTACCAAATGAACATCAGAGTTATGGTAAAAATTTGAGTTAAAAAATATAAGCTAGTACCTTGGTTGACTTTGATAGCTATAATCAAGCATGTCATATGCTTGGTACTTTAAATATGCAAACCAGGTTTGCTTCAGCAATTTCCCCATCTGGTTGTGCTCAGAGTTGCAAGACTTTGTGCATTTCAAATAGATGGAATCATTGAGGTAGCTCTCATATTATAGCAGAAATAAATTAGCTTTGAGCATCTTCATCCAAACCGATCTATAAAATGAAAATGAGTGAATACAGGCTGGTTGATTGCTCTTCTAACACTGGTGTGAGAGTCATGTGCTATTTATTGTTCTCATTCATGTTAATCTGTAAGCAACATAGGTACAGTTCCCTTACTTTTAACTTTTAGCTTGCAAAATGTCCAGGGTAATGTGTACCTTATCAAGAAAGAGAATATTCTATTATAAATACTGTAACATGTTTGACTAATGTCCACTGTAAAGCAATATGTTTATGAAAGTGTTATCTTAATTAAGATCTTGAATCTTAATTGGATAGTGTCCTTTACCACCACTTGTCTGTCAGTTTGTCATATTGTGGCAGCTTGCAGTTACTGTGATGCTGGAAGCTATGCCATGAGTATTTTAAGTACCAGCAGAGCCACCCATAATGGACAGATTTCAGAAGAACTTCCAGAATAAGACAGGCTGGAAAGAAGAATTGAGCCATCTAATTGACCAGTAAAAACCTTAGAACAACAATGAAACACTGTCTATTACTGGAAATCTTTATGAGTAGCAGTGAAACACTATCTAATATACTGCCAGAAGATGAGCTCTTCAGATTGGAAGGCACTCACTGGTGAAGTGCTAGCTCTTCAAAGTAGAGTCGACCGAAATGACATGGATGAAGTAAAGCTTTCTAGACTTTCCTTTGCTGATGTGGCACAATTCAAAATGAAAAGAAACAGATGCACACATCCATTAAAAATAGGCATGTTGAATGTATGAAGTATGAATCTAGTAAAATTGACAGTTGTCAAAAATGAAGGGTCACTAGGCATTAGTGAGCTGAAATGGACTAATATTGGTCATTTTGAAGCTGACTATCAAAAGATCTACTATAATGGGAGTGCTGAAATTTAAGAGAAATTGTGTCATGTTCACTGTGAAAAAGAATGTTTCAAGATCTATCCTTAAATACAATGTTGTCAGTGATAAGATAATATCCATATGCCTACAAGGAAGACTAGTTAATACTGCTATTATTCAAATTTATGCACCAACCACTAAAGCCAAAGATGAAGAAATTGAAGACTTTTTACCAAATTCTTCAGTCTGAAATTGACCAAACATGCAATCAAAAAGTATTGACATTTAGTGGTGATTGGAATGTAAAAGTTGGAAACAAAGAAGCAGCATCGGTACTTGGAAAATATGGCCATGGTGACAGAAACGATGCCAGAGATCATATGATAACATTTTGAAAGACCAAAGATATATTCATTGCAAATTCCTTTTTTCAACAGTATAAACAGTGACTATACACATGGACATCACCAGATGCAATACACAGGAAATTGACTATGTCTGTGGAAAGAGGAGGGGGGCTCTGGTAGCGTAGTGCCTAAGGCATTTGACTGCTAACCAGAAGGCTGGAAGTTTAAACCCACCAGCACTCCTCAGAAGGAAGATTGGGCAATCTACTTTCATAGAGATACTGCCTCGGAAACCCAAGGAGGGGTCCCTATGAGTGGAAGGAGGTAATGTAGAACCTCAATGTCATCAGACAGAACAAGGCCAGGAGCTGAATGTGGAACAACAGATTATCAATTGCTCACATGCACGTTCAAGTTGAAGCTGAAGAAAATTAAAACAAGTCCATGAGAGTCAAAACACAACCTTAATTATACTCCATCTGAATTTAGAGACCATCTGAAGAATAAATTTGACACAGTTGCTTGAACAATTTATCTTAGAAAGATCAGCACAAGGCCAGTCCCCATGAAGTAGAGGTTAAAGATGTCCCAAATGTCCAAATTACTGTGCCACTCCATCATTTCAGACATTAACTCCTCCTCCTCCCAGTAATCTTCCCTGTATTAGGGTTCTGTATTTCACTGTAATGCCTCACAGAACTCACAGACACCCAAGGGATTGTCTCACATAGTAGTGGTGGAGGCTGGCAGGCTGGCAAGTCCCAGGTCTGTGAGTGGGTCTGGAGGATCCTCCCAGTTCTCGGGGTTTGGTGAACCTTGATCAGCAGATCAGATGACGGCTGCTGTCCCAAATCCAGGGGTGAGACGAGGATGAGCCAAACACAGAACCGGGGCAAGAGGAGAGCAAACCTTCCCAGGAGATTCGTAGGTATACCCTCCAGGAAGCTAAGGGTGGTGATTTGAGTTATATCCTCCAGCAAGGCAGGACTCAAGATACATCCCACCTGTGTTGCTCCAACAGCAATAACCCAAGTGGTTGGTTTTAACAATCATCAGCTACTCAGTTGCTCACAGCAAATCCCACCACAGAGCCAATTGCTAGTTATTTGGGGGAATGACTACTACCAGCTGCCCAGTCAGATTGACACCTGACCTTAACTACCACACAACCCCAAACAGGCATGGATAATGGGATTTACAATACATCACAGAATGGAAAACAATGCCTAGAAGGGCCACATCAAGCAATTCACCCTGACAGTAAACATTAATAACAGAAGATCAGAGAGGTGGTGGGATGGCATGAAAAACACCATAGATGATGAAGCAAATGGTCATTAAAAGACAAGAATGGAAGAAAAGACCAAAATGGATGTCAGCAGAGACTCTGAAACTTGCTCTTTAATGGAGAGTAGCTAAAGTGAATGGAAAAATAATGAAATAAAAAAAAGCTGAACAGATTTCAAAGGGTGGCTCAAGAATACAAAGTATTATAAGGAAATGTGCAAAGACGTGGAATTAGAAAAACAAAGGAATAACATACTCAGCATTACTCAAAGGGAAAGAACTGAAGAAAAAATTCAAGCCTCTAGTTGCAATATTGAAGAATTCTAAAGGCAAAACACTGAACAGTGCAGGAAACATCAAAAGAATATGGAAGGAATATACAATCACTGTATGAAAAAAAATTGATCAACATTGAGCCACTTAAGGAGAAGAATAGGTGAAAAACAAAACAAAACAACAACAAAAAAAAAACACAAGGCTCCAGTAATTGGGCTCATTGAGATGTTTCAACAAATGGACGCAACACTATAGTCTTCAGTATGGATTACACCTCAACATAAAGTAAACAAAAATCCTCACAACGGGACTATAATCAACATCATGATAAATGGAGAAAAGATTGAAGTTGGCACGGATTTCATTTTACTTGGATCCACAATCAACATCCATTGGAAGCAGTAGTCAAGAAATCAGACAATAGATTGCACTGGCACATGTGCTGCAAAAGACTTCTTTAGAGTCTTAAAGTGCAATTATATCACTTTGAATACTAAGGAGTGCCTGACCCAAGCCATAGTATTTTCAGTAGCCTCATATGCATGTGGAAGCTGGACAATGAATAAGGAGGACAGAAGATCTGAAGCATGTGAACTGCAGTGTTTGAGAAGAGTACTTGGATTTCCAGAAGAACGAACAAATCTGTCTGGGAAGAAGTACAGTGGGAATGTTCCTTAGAAGCGAGAATGGCCTGATTTCATCTCACATACTTTGGTCACGCTTTCAGAAAATACCAGTCCCTGGAGAAAGATATCATGCTTGATAAAGAGTCAGCAAAAGGGGAAGTCCCTCAATGATATGGATTGACCCAATGGCTGTGACTTTGGACTTGAGCAGAGTAAATATTGTGAGGGTGGCGCAAGATCGGACAGTATTTTGTTGTGCTGTTTGTGAGTTGGCAATGAGTCAGAGCCAACTTGATGGCACCTAACAACAACAATCCACTTTGGGTATAGACAAATTTGTTTTCAACATCTCTATAGTCAAATAGTCCCTGAATGTCACAAATGGTTAAGTGCTTGAGAACTAACAGAAAGGTTGGCAGTTCCAACCCACCCACAGAAAGGTCTGCTGATCTTATATGAAAGGTCACTGTCTTGAACAGCCTCTGGAGTGCAGTTCTAATCTGCACACTTGGAGTTACCATGAGTCGCAATCGACTTCAAACAATGGGTTTGATTTGGTTTCTTATAGTCACATGAACTTTTAAATTGCAATCTTTCTATTGACCTGATATGCACAGTGCCCAAATATAAACCAAGTTAAGATGGATACAATGTCTGCTGAAGGAAAGAATTTTAGAAGTGTTTTCCACAGAAAAATCCCATATTGGAGTGTATTTTCCTGGGCCCATCTTATACCTCATGAATAAGACTTTCTGGGGGATGGACTAGCTATATGTACATTTTTAACAGGCTTGAACAATTATTTAAATAATAATAAAATAATAGGCTTTGTTCCATGCAAGAATGATACTGATTAAAAAAAAATGCTGATGAAGTTTTAGAGAGATTGGAATTCAAAAAAAAAAAAAAAGTCAACTGTAAAAGGATACAACCACTGTGGAAATATTATGGCACTTTCCTCAAAATCTATAAATAAAACTAACTTATGATCCAGCAACACCACTCCATATATACATATATACACACACATACACACACACATACATAAATGCATACATATATACCATACATATATACACATACATACATATGCATACATACATGTATATATATATATACATACACACACACACATATATGTGTGTGTATAGGTATAGTATGGATCTTGAGGCTGGCACGGGACTGGGAAGAGTTTCATTCTGTTGTACATAGGGGCACTATGAGTCAGAGATGACTCAAGAGCACACAACAATAACAAATATATTGTTATATGTAATAGATGTTGTTGTAGCGACCCTTCCTTGGGTTGCTGAGACAGTATCACTAGGGAAGTAGATTGCCCAACCTTCCTTCCAAGGAGTGGCTGGTGGATTTGAACCGCCGGCTTTCTGGTTAGCAGTCAAGTGCCTTAGGCACTATGCTACCAGAGGTGCTAACAAATATACACATACATATACATATTAAAAAAAAAAAAAAAAAAAACACTGCCGTCGAGTCGGATCCAACTCATAGCGACCCCTCCTTGGGTTTCCAAGGCAGTATCACCACAGAAGTAGATTGCTCAACTTTCCTTCGGAGGAGTGGCTGGTGGGTTTGAACCTCCAGCCTTCTGGTTAGCAGTCAAATACCTTGGGCACTATGCCAGCAGAGCTCTAATAAACATTACAGAAACAGACATATGCACACCTATGTTCTTTGAAGTACTATTCACAACAGCAAAATGATGGAAGCAACCTAAGTACCCACCAATGTTTGAGTTGCTAAGCACTATATGGTACATATATACAATGGAATACCATGAAATCATGAAGACTAATGATGAATCCTCAAAATATCTCGTAACATGTATGAATCTGGAAGACATGCTGAGTGAAATAAGTCAATCGCAAAATATTGCATTCTCTTACTTTTTTAAAAAAGACAAACATGCATATAGATACAGAAGCCAGCATTCATTGGTGGTTACAGGGTTGGTGGATGGAGAGAGGAAGAACTATTCTTTAAATAGTAGAAACTTGTTACTTTTGGTGATGGAAATGATAAGACAGAATGTAGGTGAAATGTATACAGTTTTACCAAGGTAAACGATGTCACTAAGAAGTACATACACACATACACAAAACACATTTTTGGTAAATGCAAGAAAATACTAAGTTTTTCTAAGTATATATATGTATATATGTGCATAGGTTTTTACATGTGTGGATATATACACATTGTGTTGTTGTTGTTATGTGCCGTCGAGTCGGCTCCGACTCATAGCGACCCCTTCTTGGGTTTCCAAGGCAGTATCACTACGGAAGTAGGATTGCCCAACCTTCCTTCCGAGGAGTGGCTGGTGGATTTGAACCGCCAGCCGTCTGGTTAGCAGGCAAGTGTCTTAGCCACTATGCTACCAGAGCTCCCATATACACATAGCTATGTGTATATATTCTTTCGATGTTTTCTGAACCTTTCAATATTTTGCTCAGAGAATCCTTCAATATTGCAATTTGTGGCTTGAAATTTTCTTCATTTCTTTCAGCTTGAGAAATACCAAATGTTTTCTTCCATTTTGGTTTTTTAAGCTTCAGAAGATAAAAGTAAAGTATTATAATGATATGTGCAAAGACCTGGAATTAGAAAACCAAAAAGGAAACCAGATTCCTGGTGTGAAACATCCTGAGGGGAATTAATGAAAAAAAAAATTATGAAAAATATAACCAATGTCTGAATAATTTGTGTAAACCAAACCTAAAGCCACTTGTTTTGGTTACCTAGTGCCAGATTGACAGAAATACCACAAATGGGATGGAATGAACAAACAGGAGTTACTCCCTTATGATTTTGGAAGCTAGAAGTCCAAGTTCAAAGTGCCAGGCTTTAGGGGCTGGGTGAAAGCCCCTCAACCTTGGGCTTCAGCTCTGCCTCTTGATTCTGGCCCACTGAAGCTGGAGGCTTTTCTTCATCCAGACAGCTGGTGAAGATGATAGACCCAAGGTTGACAAGTAAAAAAGCACAGTCCTGTTGTTACCAAACAACATAGTAGGCCACTAATTCAAGTCCAGATGAAGTCCCAAGATCAGCAGGCTGTTGAACAATGACTTGGCTATGGTTAGGGTTCAAGCATGCCAAAAGACTGGGAACCTTCCTCAAGGTTGCTTCTTATATACTGAGAGTAACCCAAATTCCTAAAACAGCTACTCAGCTGTTCCAGTAGAATCTACCTTGGAGTTAATTACCAGTTTCACCATGGGGAATAACTACATCCAGCTGCCTAGCCACGCGACCAGGGCTAGCCAAGTTGACACAAACTTAACTACCACACCACTGTCACCAAGTTAATTACTACTCATAGCGACTCCCAAAGCGTTTCCAAAGTTGTAAATCTTAATGGAAGCAGATTGTCTCATCTTTCTCCCATGGAGTAGCTGGTGAGGTAGAACCGATGACCTTTTGGTGACCTTTGGAACTGCCTTAACCACAGTACCACCAGAGCTCCATGAATAGTTTGTGTAGTTATTGTTAAATGGTAAGCTAATTTGTTTTGTAAGCATTCACCAAAAACACAATACAATATTATTTTTTTTAAAAGTATATAATGTTATCAAACCGATTTCCATGAATTCATTCATGAGTAGGAATCAATTCAATAAATGAAAGCCAAATTTTTAGAATTGGTTCGAAAAGCAATGTTTGGAGTTATTTTAATAGCCAGTGACATATGTATGTAGATTTACCAGCAATGTTTTTTTTTGTAACTCTCCTACTATGAATTGGCATCATAGTGGAGCTCAGACTTACATATATACCTCAGAATATGTCTAATATTTTTTTGGTCCTTGCTGAGTGCTTGACATATTATAAAATTGTCTTCTGTCACAGAAGTATCACAATTCGTCATATGTACTCTAATTGTCATAAAATTTATCATGACACTTTATGGAATTTTAGCAGAGTTAAAATGTCGTACTAGTTAATTTCTTATAATGCACACTGGCCAATTGGCACAGTGCTGTAGCAGGGTCCAAGAGTTTTTTTCATTGTTTTCTTACTCCCATTTGGAAGCAAAAGAATATTAGCTCTCGGTTGGTAAATTCTTAATGAACCATATTCTTCACAGCTTATTAAAATAAATGTGTTAAAATTTGTAAATTTAGAATGTGAATAAATATATCTGTATTTTGAATTACAGTAATTATAGTAACTAAGTATAAATTATTTAAAATTTCTCAGATTATGTATATTTCTAACACAAGGAGACATAGCATTTATGATAAAATTTTTCCATTTATTTTAATGTATTTCAAGCTCTTATATGTTTATATATCAAGATTTCAAAAGCAAATAAGAATTAAGTAGGTTTCCTACATTAGGATGAGAAACATATTTTGTATCTGCTTTAGAATTTATGATGAATTCTGTAAAGAAATGGTACAGGTGGGGCTAATTTTCCTTAATTATATAGGTCCCTTGATTTAGTCTGCTCAACCTTAGCATTTATAAAAATTAGCTAATTAAGATTAAGATGTCTTCTTTAAATATGTGCATCACTCCAAGGAACTGAGTCATCACTAAAGTATTACCAGCTTTATAAACAGGGGAAACTTGTATCTCCTCCTCCTCTTCCTCCCTCCTCTCTTTCTTTTTCTGTCTTTGGTCTACAGTCTTTCTCAATGAATTGCCATGCAAGATAGAGATTAAGAAACATCTCTGCCCCTAAAATTAAAATCAAACCAGATGTCATCTTATCCTTGTGAGTCTTAGTGACACCATGCATCAGAGTAGAACTGTGTTGCATGGAGTTTGTGTTTCTTTTGTTTTCTGGAAATAGATCACCAGGCCTTTCTTCCAAGGTACTTTTAAATGTACTTGAACTTCCAAGCTTTTGGTTAGCAATTAAGTGTGTTAACTTTTCCTCCACCAAGGACCCACTCCCTATAATAGATTTGTATATTTTTTCTTATTAATTTATATAGTCCATATCAGTTGCTGTTGAATCAATCACAATTCATAGTGACACTGTAGGACAGAGTAGAACTGCCCCATAGTGATTCCAAAGCTATAAATCTTTATGGAAGCAGACGGCCACTTCCTTCTCCTACAGAGTGGCTAGTGCATTCAAACCCCTGACTATTTGAACAGCAGCCAAGTACTAAATCACTTTGCTACCAGGGCTCCTTTTAGTACCTCCAAAACAAAAACCAAACTCACTGCCATATAGTTGGATCCAACTCATAGCAACCCCTCCTTGGGTTTCCGAGATGGTATCCCTACGGAAGTGGATCACCCAATCTTCCTTCCTAGGAGTGGCTGGTGGGTTTGAACAACCAGCCTTCTTGTTAGCAGTCAAATGCCTTAGGCACTATGCTACCAGAGCTCTTTTTAAATACCTAGGGAAATTAAAATATAAATGACCAACAATTTTTGTTAACATTAATGAAAACTTTTTATACCCTGTGATCTATGCTTGGTAGTTCACTACTATGTTCAGAGGGATTTAACTATCTTATCTTTCATGGTATTATGAAAATTATGATGATATTTAAATAATAGCAATTTTGATAGCTATGGGAAATAAAAATACATAAACTCTCTTTCATGTGAAATGATCCACCCATTGTCATATATGAGCAGTTTAAGAGCAAAGAAAATGGCAATAGGAATTTCACTGTCATCTATAGCTGGACACTACTGTCAGCCATCTTCCTTTGATATATGGATCTTTGATCTTATTGCCTTAATATCATATATGAGAAGGTAATCAGCAGCACCATTTATTAGAATTTAGATGAATTCATTCATAGAACCTGGATGAACACAGGTGAATTTATCACAGCAGTATTCACAGCTTTAAGAAAGGCTATGTAGGTTTGAGAGAAATGAACAATGAGAGTACGATGACTTATGAATGACTAAAAGTGTTCTGTTTAGAATGCTATTCCCTTTACATTTCCAGATATAAATTTATAACATATGCTAAATCAAAACAAGAAAAAAACATCCATTGAAAGAAAATAGCCTATTCTTCATTAGGTTTCACTTCCCTCTCGACTTAAAGAGGGAACTTTTTTGAGAACGTTTATGATTCTGTATTCCTAGCTAAAGGAGATCTGGTGATGTAGTGGTTAAACCATTTGCCTGTTAACCAAAAAGTTGGTGATTCAAATGCACCTCCAACTGGAGATAGATGGAGGCAGTCTGCTTCCATAAGGATTTACAGCCTTGAAAACTCTATGAGGCAATTCTACTCTGTCCTATAGGGTCAATTTGAGTTGCAATCAACTCCATGGCAGTGTATTTATATTCTTAGCTTTGGGAATACCTGGGTGCCACAAACATTAGCACTGGGCTACTAACCAGTGGTTTGAGTTTGACCACACCCAGAGATGCCTTGTGAGAAAGGCCTGAAGATCTGCTTTGGAAAGCAGCCTGAAAACCCTGTGGAGTGCACAATACTGCTCTGGAACACATGGGCTCCCTGTCAGTGGGAATCCCTTCAGCAGCAACTTTTTTTTTTTCTTTTTATATTGTTGTTGTTGTTGTTATGTGCCATCAAGTCAGCCCTGACTCATAGCGACCCCTCCTTGGGTTTCCGAGGCAGTATCACTACGGAAGTAGGA
>NW_006921698.1:2798949-2800050 GCF_000298275.1 Orycteropus afer afer | reverse complement strand
CCCAACCTTCCTTCCGAGGAGTGGCTGGTGGGTTTGAACCACCAGCCTTCTGGTGAACAGTCAAGTGCCTTAGGCACTATGCTACTTTTTATATTAGCTGAGGGCAAATATTAAAATAGGGACACAGATGATGTGTCATGGAATGTATGCATTTTTTTAGGATTTTCCTTTTTTATAATGGAGAAGTTAGAATGTGAAACAGAAAAACAAAATGATTTTTTTATGCACTAAAATATTGGGAATACGAGTGCCTTAAATGTCTTATCATAGGTAATTCAGGGTTTCTAAGCAAAAATATTTGCAACTACAGACACCAGCAGAACACAACCAAATGTTATTAGAATATTGTTGCTATGCCATCTTTAGTGAATGAGATATTTTTCATAAATCATTTGCATGGATTTTGAAATTTTAAAAATCTAGGAAAGAGTAATTGAAGCATTTGAATTGTGGTGTTGGCAAAGAATACTGAATGTACCATGGACTGCTAGAAGAAGGAACAAATCTGTCTGGCAGGAAGTACTGTATGCTCCTTAGAAGTGAGAATGGCCAGACTTCATTTCTCATACTTTGGTCAGATTGTCAGAAGGGACCAGTCCCTGGAGAAGGATATTCTGCTTGATGATGTAGATGGTCAGTGAAAAAGGGGAAGATGCTCAGTGAGGCGGACTGACACAGCGTCTAAGAGGATGGGCTCAAGCATGTGAGGATGGCACAGGGCTGGGCAGCATTCATTCTGTTAACATACAGTGGACGTGAGTTCATTCTGTTAACATACAGTGGACTTGAGTTCATTCTCTTACACATACAGTGGACGTGAGTTCATTCTCTTACACATACAGTGGACGTGAGTTCATTCTGTTACACATACAGCTGACGTGAGTTCATTCTGTTACACATACAGCGGACGTGAGTTCATTCTCTTACACATACAGTGGACATGAGCTCATTCTCTTACACATACAGTGGACGTGAGTTCATTCTCTTACACATACAGTGGACGTGAGTTCATTCTCTTACACATACAGTGGACGTGAGTTCATTCTGTTAACATACAGTGGACGTGAGTTCATTCTCTTACACATACAGTGGACGTGAGTT
>NW_006921698.1:2784811-2798849 GCF_000298275.1 Orycteropus afer afer | reverse complement strand
GTTCATTCTCTTACACATACAGTGGACGTGAGTTCATTCTGTTAACATACAGTGGACGTGAGTTCATTCTCTTACACATACAGTGGACGTGAGTTGGAACTGACTTGACAGCACCTAACAACAACAGTAGGGTTTGAATTTTGTTTCTGCCAACTGGGAAAGTTACTTACCTTCTCAAAGCTTTATTTTTCTCCTTTATAAAATGAAGATAACAACACACACAATAAAAACCATCACATTATTTGGATTGTAGAGAATAAAGCTGCCACTCTTCTGTCAGTGCCAGAAGATGAGCCCCTCAGATTGGAAGACACTCAAAATATGACCGGGGAAAAGCTGCTTCCTCAAGATAGAATCACCCTTAATGACATAGATGGAGCTTTTGGGACATTCATTTGCTGATGTGGCATGACTCAAAATGAGAAGAAACAGCTGAGAAATACACTAATAATTGACACATGGAAGATATGAAATATGAATCAAGGAAAACTAGAAGCTGTCAAAAATGAAATGGAACAATGGAAGAAAGATATCCAAGGCATTATTGATCTGGAATGCATTAGTATTTGCCATGTGGTTTATTATTCCAGGAATGACAAATTGAAGAGGAATAGCATCACATTTACTCTCAAAGGAACATTTACAGTGTTGTCAGTGATAGGATAATATCCATACAACTACAAGGAAGACCGGTTAATAAGACTGTTACTCAAATTTGCACACTAACTGCTAAGGTCAATGATGAAGAAATTGAAGATTTCTACCAACATCTACAATCTGAAGTTAATTAAACATGCAATCAAGATGCATTGATAATTACTGGTGGTTGGAATGGTAAAGTTGGAAATGAAAAAAAGGGTCAGTAGCTAGATTTATGACCTTGGTGATAAAAACAACTCTGGAGATCACATGATATAATTTTGCAAAGCCAAAAATGTATTCATTGTAAATACCTTTGCGGTGTAGTAAATTACTTAGTGTGGCTCTTCTTCCCATAAGTCTTTGTAAACTCTGTGGTGGAATTTGCTGTGAGCAACTGAAGAGCTCCTGATTGTAAAAGTTATCCATCTGGGGTATTTCTGTTGGGTGCAACACAAAACAGTGTTCTGGGAGGTTCCTGCTCTCTCTTAGGTGCTTAGAATTCTGATGTTGTGATGGGTTAGTTTGGCCACTCTGCCAGGCTCAAAAGGAGGCCTCCTAGAGGTAGAAGAGGTCTCTCTCTGACTGCTGGTTGAGGAAGATGTGCTGCTGAGACACACGCTCCTGAAAGAGACACGAGCTGCTGGGAAAGAGATTGTGACAGACTGTTGGGTGAGAGACGATGGGCTGAGAGAGACTGAGAGTTTTTCCTGAACTTGAATTGTAATCTGGTGCTTCCCTGATAAACCCCATAATCTATGAGTTCTGTGTGGCCACTGCAGTGAATTATTGAACCCAGGAGAGAGGTGATGGGTGCTTTGGGAGGAATGGTTGGTGAAAGGGCTGGTGGGAGGCAGCATGTCTGGCCTTGCAGAAATAGGCTTTGGGCTACTGATAGTGATTCTGTCTTCCTCTTGTGCGGTTAAAGGAGGTCAGAAGATGTGGCCTCCTTGCTGTTTTAACAACCTGTTTTCAATAACATAAAGAGTGACTGTATACATGGATCTCACTAAGCTGAATACACTAGAATAAAACTGACTACATCTGTGGAAAGAGTTGATGGACAACCATAATATCATCAGCCAGAACAAGGCAAAATGCAGACCAGACCATTAATTGCTCATATGCAAGTTAAAGTTGAAGTTGAAGATTATGAAAACAAGTCCACAAGAGCCAAAGTAAAACCTTGAATATATGTCACATGGATTTGGAGACCATTTCAAGAATATATTTGACACATTGAACACTAATGACCAAAGTTAGATGAGTTCTGGGATGACCTTGAGGATATAATACAAGATGAAAACAAAAGGTTATTTAAAAGACAAGAAAGAAAATACCATAATGGATGTGAGGAGAAACTCTGAAATTTGCTCTTGAAAGTTAAGTAGTTAAAGCAAATGGAAGAACTGATGAAGTAATAGAGCAAAACAGAATATTTCAAAGGGCATCTTGAGAAAACATAATAAAGTATTCTAATGAAATATGCAAAGACCTTGAGTTAGATACCAAAAGAGAAGTACACACTGAACTTTTTGAAGCTAAAAGAACAAGAAAAAAATCAAGCTTTGAGTTGCAATATTGAAGAATTCTATGGGAAAAATATTGAATGACACAGGAAGCATAAAAGATGATGGGCGGAATGCACAAAGTCACTCTAGCAGAAGAATCAGTTCAAACATTTCAAGAATTAGCATATGATCAAGAACCGATGGTATTGAAATAAGTCCAAGCTGCACTGAAGGAATAGGTGAAAACAAACTCCAAAAACTGACAGAATACCAACTGAGATGTTTCAACAAATGTGAATAATGCTGGAAATACTCATTCTTCTATACCAAGAAATTTGGAAGACAAGCTACCAGGCCAATCACCCGGAAGAGATCCATACTTATGCCCATCCCAAAGAAAAGTGATCCAACAGTATGCCAAAGTTACTGGACGATATACAGAAGCAAAATTGTGCTGAAGATAATTCTAAAATGGTTGCAGCAGTGCATAGACAGGCAACTGCTAACAATTCAAGCTGGATTCAGAAGAAGATGTGGAAAGAAGGATATCATTGCTGATGTAAGATAGACCTTAGCTGAAAGCAGAGAATACCAGGAAGATGTGTACCTGACTTTTATTGACTATGCAAAGGCTTTTGACTGTGAAAATCATAAAAAAATAATGCATAACATTGGGAAGAATGGGAATTCCAGATCCCATAGTTGTACTCGTGAACAACTTGTACATAAACCAAGAGGCAGTCATTCAAACAGAACAAGGGGATACCAAATGGTATAAAGTCAAGAAAGGTGTGTGTCAAGGTTGTTTTCTTTCACCATATTTTTTCAATCTGTATGATGAGCAAATAATTGGAGAAGCTGGACTATATGAGGAAGAATGTGACATCAGGATTGGAGGAAGATTAATTAACAACCTACTTATGTAGATGACACAACCTTGCTTGCTGAAAGTGAAGTCATCTTGAAATACCTACTGATGAAAATCAAAGACTAGTCTTAAGTATGGATCACGTTTCTGTTTAAAGGTTAACAAAACTCCTCAGCACTGAACCAATAAGTAATATCATGATATAAAGAAAAAAGATGGAAGTTGTCAAGGATTTCATTTTACTTGGATCCAGAATCAACACCCAAGGAACTAGCTGTCAGGAAATCAAATAGTGTATGTCATTGGGCATATCTACAGAGAAACCCCTCTTTAATAAGTGTTCAAAAAGCCAAAATGTCACTTTGAGGACTAAGGTGTACAATCTCAAGCCATAGTATTTTCAGTCACCTCATATGCCTATGAAAGCTGGACAATGAATAAGGAAGACTGTGGAAGAATTGATGCATTTGAAGTGCAGTGTTGTCAAAGTTCATTGAATATACCATGAGCTAACAAAAGAATGAATAAATCTGTCTCAGGAGAAGTATAGCCAGAATGCCTCTTAAAAGTGAAGATGGAAGGACTTAATCTCTCTTACTTTAGGTATATTAGCAGAAGGAATTTGTCCCTAGAGAAAGACATCACGCTTGGTAAAGTTGAAGGTCTGTGAAAAAAGTGGAAGACCTTCAATTAGATGGATTCACACAGTAGCTCTAATAACAATTGTGAGAATACCACAGGACTGGCCAGTACTTTGTTCTGTGATAGAGAGTGCCAGGAATCAGAATCAACTCAATACTACCTGACAACAGGAAGTAAATACAATTAAATGAGAAATTTTAGAAAAATATCTAGCACATAATAAACATTCAATAAATAGTAGTTATTATGGGGTTGTTATTCAAGATAATTGATGGGATAACATTGATATCCTCAATAATCATGGTGAGATGATTACATGAATTTTACCATTTTTGCTATGACATATTGTACTATTAATGACTAATCTTGGAATAGTTTCATAATTATTTAATAGACAACTTTTTTCAGTGGGTAAATTAGATGTTGATATTTCCCAGGAAAATCTATAGAAATGAATGCATTTTCTGGATATTTACATTTAAGCTATTATTGGCAGAAATGTTTAACAAATATAAAATATTATTTTGAGAAATTAGTAACAGTATACCCAGGAAATTGAAGAAACTTGCTATTTTATTGGAACTTAACTGCTTCTTCATCGGAGTGCTCTGTCATTTCCTAAGGTAACAAATTACATATGCCCTATTCTCATGAGTGTCGATCCAGGTATCTACAAATATAAATGATGATTAGGCAGTGAATCTGGGGAAAGAAGCAGTGGTCATTATAGGGTTTCAACTTTGGTCTTCCTGAGACTGTTTCCAGAGCAACAAGGTGACCCAGATTTCCAAAATTATATTACTATGTTGGCAGAAATGTGTATGTTGCTGGGGTATCCCTACACCTGTGCATATTGTCTTAGCAATTACTACTTCAGATTCCTTATATCCAAGGTGACTCTTGGACTATGAGTTCTTACATAAAAGATCTCCCATCAATTAGTAATTCTTCAAAAGACATCATAAGCAAGACACAATAGCTAGCTAAAAGCAGAAGATGAAAAATGCTATTAGTCAAATGGATGGGAATGCTTGCATATTTGTTGAAAGGGACATAAATTATTCAAATCTTATCTCATAATGATATAAATACTTTGGAACATGTCACTTAGCCTGTATTTTAGCAAACATCTATATCAATTTATTATTGATCATGTTTCAACAACTTTAGTAGCTTATGAAAATATTATTATTATTTTAGTAATATCAGTTATTAATATAAGCCATTAATATTAATAATTAATGGTATTAACATAATAATTATTATAAGAAAATATTCTTAATCAGTTGTTAGATAATTATTATTGAACAATTTTAAACACTTATTTATTAAAAAATCTTACAAAGGTTCAAAGCATGTTTTTTAAAAAATTTTATTATGTATGTACATATATATATATGGAGCTCTAGTGGTATAGTGATTAAGGCATTTGGCTGGTAACCAGAAGGTCAGTGGTTCAAATCCACAAGCCAGTCCATGGAGGAAAGATGGGGCAGTCTGTTTCTGTAAAGATTTCATCTTGCAAGCTCAATGGGGAAATCACTATGAGTCAGAATCAACTCAGTGGCAGTGAGTTTATATACATGTACATATAACAAATTTTGACATTTGAATAATTTTTAAATGTGTAAGTCAGTGATATTAATTACACTCAACATATTTTGCTACCGTCTCCACTATCCGTTTCTGAAAGTTTTAAATCCCTCCAAATAGAAACTCATTATCTCCTCAGCAATAACTTAAGTTTCCACCTCACCACACAATCCTTGATAACCACTTATAAACTTTTGTGTCTGTGAAATTGTCTATTATATAATAATTGTCCATTTGTGTCTGACTTATTTCATTCAGCATGTTTTCACAGTTCATCCATATTCTAACAGGTATCAGAATTTCATTTTTCTTGTTGGCTGAATATAGTTGGATTGTATGAATGTACCACATTTAGCTTATCCATATTCATCTGTTGATGGATGCTGGGGTAGTTGCCACCTTTTGGTGATTGTGAATCGAAGTACATCTATCTCTTTGAGTCTGTGCTTTCAAGTCTCTTGGGTATATACCTGGAAGTGGAATTTCTGAATCATAAGGTAACTCTATGTTTAACTTTTTAAGGAACCACCAAACTGTTTCCACAGCAGCTACAATATTTTACATTCCCACCAGCAATGCATAAGGGTTACAGCTTTTCCACATCTTCACTAATACTTATTTTCGATTTATATGATAAATATTATGTTAGCTATTCTGGACCCCTTGTACATTTTACACATAAACATGAGGAATGGCTCCTCCATTCTGCAAAAGAGACTGTTAGAATTTTGATATAACTGTGTTAAATATGTAAAGTGCTTTGGGTAGTGCTTATATCTCAACAATATTGTCTGCCCATTTGTAAGTATTTTGATATATTTCAATTTATTTAGACTTTCTTTATTTTACCAGTGTGTTCTAGTTTTCAGTTCATAAGTTTTCACTGCTTGTCTGTCATTTTGTCATACTGTACTTTCTAGCATGTTGCTGTGATGCTGAAAGCAATGACACTGATATCTCAAAATAGACTAGGAAGAAGGACCTGGCAATCTACTCCTAAAACAAGAAGTTAGATAGTGAAAACCTAATGAGAAGTAGCAGAGCACTGTTTAATACAGTGCCAGAAGATACACCCCTCAGGATGGAAGGAATACAAGTGGGGAAAATGGCTTCCTCAAAGTCAAACCAGTCTTCATGACATGAATGGAGTAAAGCTTTCAGAAACTTCATTTGCTGATGTGACATGAATCAAAATGAGGAGAAACAGCTGCAAACACCCATTAGTAATCAGAACATGGAATGTACAAAGTATGAATCATGGAAAATTGGACGTTCTCAAAAATGAAATGGAACACTTGAAGATCAATGTCCTACGTTTTAGTGAGCTTAACTGGACTTGTATTGACCATTTTGAATCAGACAATCGTATGCTCTACTATGCCAGGAATTATAAATTGAATAGTAACAGGTTTGCAATCTTTTTCAAAAAGAACATTTCAAGATCTATCCTGAAGTACAACACTGTAAATGATAAGATAATAAGCATACACCTACAAGGAAGACTAGTTAAAACTATTATTATTCAATTTACACTCCAACCACTAATGCCAACCATGGAAAAGTTGAAGATTTTAACCAACTTCTGCAGTGTGAAATTGATCAAACATTCAGTCAGGCTGAATTGATAATTATTGGTGTTGGAATACGAAAGATATAAAGAATGAAGGATCAATAGTTAGAAAATGCTAATAGAAATGACTCGATGGCACATAACAACAACAACAGAAATGACACTTGAGATCAAATGATAGCATTTTGCAAGAGCAACAACTTATTTATCAGATATCTGTTTTTTTAAACAACATAAACAGTGATTGTACGCATGGACCTTGCCAGGTAGAATACATAAATTGATTACATCTGTGGAGACGATGGAGAAGCTTAATATTGTCAGTCAGAACAAAGCTAGGGCCCAACAGTGAAAGAGACCATCAATTGCTCCTATGTATGTTCAACCTGAAGCTGAAGAAAATTAAAAGAAGGCTGTGAGGGCCAAAGTACAACCTTGACTATGTCCCACTTGAATTTAAAGACTACCTTAGTAAAGGATTTGATGCATTGTACACCAATGCCCAAAGACCAGTTAAGTTGTAAGATGACATTAAGAACATCACACATGAAGAAAGCAAAAGGTCATTCAAAAGACAAGAAAGAAAGAAAAGTCTAAAATGGATGTAAGAAAAGACTATGCAATTGGTTTTCGAATGTAGAGCAGCCACAGCAAATGGAAGAAATGAAGTAAAGAGCTGAACAGAAGATTTCAAAAGACAACTTAAAAAGACAAAGTACACTATCATAATGCAATGTGCAATGACCAGGAATTAGAAAACCAAACAATGCTCTCAGCATTTCTCAAACTGAAAGAACTGAAGGAAAAGCCCAACCTTTGCAATTGAACAACCTAGGAAACATCAAAAGAATATGGAAGGAATGTTCAAACAGTTCAGATGGTAGCATATGATCAAGAACTGATGTTAGTGAAAGAATTCCAAGCTGCATTGAAAACATTGGTGAAAAACCTGGCTCCAGAAACTGACAGAATACCAACTGAGATGTATGCAAGAATGGGATGAAAAGGAGAGGGATGCAACAATAGAGTCACTCATTTATCTGTGCTAAGAAATACGAATGTTGTTAGGTGCCATCAAGTCAGCTTCGACTCATAGAGACACTATGTACAATAGAACAAAACACTTCCTGATCCTGTGATAAAGTTTTCCAGTAATATATCAGACAGTGCTGCTATTCATAATGTTTTCACTGACCAATTCTTTGAGAGGTAGATGGTCCCTTCCTTCTTCTGAGTCTGTCTTTGCCTGGAAGCTCTGCTGAAACC
Source organism: Orycteropus afer afer (assembly GCF_000298275.1). Lineage (NCBI taxonomy): Eukaryota > Metazoa > Chordata > Mammalia > Tubulidentata > Orycteropodidae > Orycteropus > Orycteropus afer. The sequence goes on along the minus strand of NW_006921698.1, from coordinate 2,790,760 downwards.
TGTCCACCATGGTTGACCCTGCTGGTATTTGAGAAACTGGAGCATAGCCTCCAGCCTAACAGAAACATGCAAGCCACAACACTGTGACAAACTGACAGATGAGTGGTGGAAATTTGGACGACAGCTGCCTGGGCAACTGGCTGAAATAGATCCACATTTGTGCTCATTCCAAAGAGATGATGCAATTGAATGTGGAAATTATTGAACAATATCATTAATATTATAGGCAAGTAGAAGTTTGCTAGAGATAACTCAAAAATTGTTTTCACAGTAGATTGACAGGGAACTGCCAAATATAGAATACAGATTCAGAAGGGGATGTGGAATGGGAGATATCGTTGCTGATGTTATGGATCTGTGTTGAAAGCAGGGAGTGCCAGAAAGATGTTTACATGTATTTTACTAACTATATGAAGAAATTTGATTGTGTTAATCATAAAAAAATTATGGATAATATACCAAAGAATGGAAATACCACAATACTTATTGTGCTCATGCAGAATCTGTATACAGACTGTTTTGTTCAAACAAAACCAGGGGAAACTGTGTGGTTAAAAATAATGAAAGGTGAGAATCAGGGTTATTTCCTTTTTCCATACTTACTCAATCTATATGCTGACCAAATAATCTGTGAACTTGGATTATATTAAGAAGAATGGGGTATTAGGATTAAAAGGAGATTAAATAACAACCTTCACTATGTAGATGTGACAACCTTGCTTGCTGAAAGTGAAGAGGCCTTGAAACACTTATTGATGATGATTAAAGGCTATAGCCTTCTCTATAGATTACACTTGAGCATAAAGAAAACAAAAATCCTCACCACTTGACCAATAAGCAACATCACAATAAATGGAGAAGAGATTGAAGTTGTCAAGGATTTCATTTTGCTTAGATTCACACTCAACACCACTGCAACTACCCACTGCCACTGAGTCAATTCCAAGTCATAACAGCCTCATAGGACAGAATAGAACTGCCATCTAGTGTTTCTGAGACTATAAATCATTACAGAAGCTGACTCCTTCATCTTTAGCCCACGGAGTGACTGGTGGATTAGAATCACTGACCTTTTGGTTCACAGACCAGTGCTTTAATCAAGGGCCAGCACAACTCCACCCCATGTAACTAGCAGTCAAGAAATCAAAAGACATACTGATTGGGAAAATCTGTTTCAAATGATCTCTTTAAAGTGTTCAAAAGCAAAGAAGTCACTTTGAGGACTAAGGTAAACCTAACCCAATCCATGGTATTTTCAGTCATCTCATATGCAATTGATAGCTAGACAATGAATGAGGAAAACTGAAGAAAAATCTATGTGTTTTAACTATGGCATTGACAAAGAATATTGAATATGCTATGACAAATAATATTGAATATTGCATATTGACAGCCAGAAGAAGTAACAAATCTATCTTGGAAGAAGTGCTGTCAGAATACGCCTTATAAATGAGGATAACAGACTGTTGTATTGACTTTAGATTTGTTATCAGGAGGACCAGTCCCTTGGGAAGAACATCTTGCTTGGCAAAGTAAAAGGTCAGCTAAAAAAGGAAGACCCTGAATGAGATGGATTGATACAGTGGCTTCAAAAATGAGACCAAAAATAGAAACAATTTGGAGGATGGTGTAGGACCAGGCAGCATTTCATTGTGTTGTACATATGGTCACTTTGAGTCAGAAAAAAGTCAAGGACACCTCACAACAACAATAACATTGTGTCCATTGCTGTAATTATTTCAAACCACTCTTTGATCCTGGTGTATAATCTTTTTAATGTTGGATTCAGTTTGCTAGTATTTTATTGAAGATTATTGCATCTGAATTATAAAAGGATATTGGTCTATGGTTTTATTTTCATATGCTGTTTTTGCCTGGCTTTGGTTTCAGGGTAATGCTGGCCTCACAGAATGAGTAGAAGTGCTCCCTAACTCTTCTATTTTTGGGGTGAGCTAGAGCAGAATTAGCATTATTTCTTCATTAAATGTTTAGTAGAATTCATCTGTGAAGTGATCTGGTCTTAGACTTTGTTGGAAGATTTTTGATTACTGATTCAATCTCTTCACTTATTATATAGATCTGGTAAGATTTTCTATTTCTTCTTGAGTCAGTTCATGTAGTTTGTATGTTTCTTCCAGGTTATCTAATTTGTGGGTGCAAAGTAATTCATAGTAATCTCTTATAATCCTTTTTATATCTATATGATTTTAGTTCTTTACATTTTCTCTTTTTTGTTAGTCTAATAACTAATGGTTTATTGATTTTATTGGTCTTTGAATGGTCTAACTTTTAGTCCCAATGATTCACCATCATTTTTTCTGTTCTCTATTTTATTGATCTCTGTTCTAATCTTTATCATTTCTTTTCTTCTGGTAATGGTGCGATTAGTTTGCTTTTCTTTTTCTATTATTTCCTCAAGGGGTAAAATTAAAATTAGGTCCTGGAGTCTCTCCATGATCATTCACTTATAAATTGGTTTTTATAGATTACCAATTCTGATGATTGGGATACAATAATTTTCATAAGTGCATGTAACTAATAATATTCCTTATTCACCCAACATCTTAGGCTAGTTTAACTGAGAAATAGGCTAGTTTAACTGAGAACTAATTTTCAAGGTAACCAGCCATCTCAGTTTGCCTAGCACTCAATGAAAGTCCTGCATCTGGGAAATCCCACAGTCCCAGGCAAACAAAAATGGTAACCAATCCAATTATACAATCCACCAACCAGCTGAACTTTATATAGAATAATAATTCTAGGGTTAATTGTTAATGGTTGTTGTTTGTATTCACAGAACCAAAAGCAACTTTACACAAAGAAGTATCAATGAGAAAGATGTAGGTTTAGATTCTGGCTCTTCCCACTGTACAGTCATGTGATCAATTTCTTCAACACTTTGAACCTGTTTTTTACGCTAAATGGTGTTAATAACGTTATTTGAGGTGGGTCACAGAAAGATGGGAGGCGAAAGTACATTGTAATATTTAACTACTTCAATTTTTAACAAGATAACAAAAACAATAACACACTGAATAAATACAGTGGTTACAAAGAAGAGGTGCAACGGATCAGTACATAACTATCCTTGAGACCATACATCCAGGTAAGAAAGGAATGGTTTACACAATTGGAGATGTCAGTGCCTCACTGTGCTGTTGTCCTTTAACACATGGGCTAATATTAGTATTTAAGAAAAGTTTAAACAAACATAATCTTTAGACCTAATTACCTCCTCGAGGGAATCTTTACAAATAGTGAATTTCAGTATTTCTTGTGCAAAAAGTCTGAGTCGGGGAGACTTAATCCTCACTCAAGAGATGATGCATGCTGGCCAGTGTTCTGCCTTAGCTCTCAGTCATTTGAGTGAATTAATTTTCCCACAGAACATTTTTAACCTTATTACAATTATTGTGAAGATTAAATAAAATAGCATGTTTCAAGTTCCTGGCAAATGGTAAGATCTGATTTATGATGGTTGTGGCTGCTATACTAAAAAAATATCCTCAATGCCAACCTCTACACAACTTCAGAAACCTCATCTATTGATTTAATCTTTTTTCTTTTATACTTAGCTAGAAGTACCAATGATTGAATCTACTAATTATATTTTCAGCAGAAGTACTAAGTCAGTTGACTACTCAATTTTTCTTAATAAACAGTGAAGTAATTAAGTAAAAATCAAATATTGTGTATTCATTAATTGCAAATCAATGTATAAAACACAAACACAAGACCATGGGTGGCACAAACAGTTAAGTGCTTGGCTATGAACTAAAAAATTGGCGGTTCTAGCCCACCCAATTTCACTGAAACCAGGTGCCATCGAGTCAATTCCAACTAGACAGCAACCCCATGTGGTGGAGAGTAGAACTGTACTCCGTAGGTTTTCAAGCTGTGACCTTTTGGAGACAGATCACCAGGCCTGTTTTCTGAGACACTGCCGAGTGAGTTCTCACCATCAAACTTTCAGCTAGTATTTGTGTGCTTAATTATTTACTCCTGCCTAGCTTAGCCACTTGCACTATCCAGGACCTTAAGAATTTTGCTCAGCAAAGGACACTTACAGCAAAATGCAAACAACTTTTCTTTGGATGAATCATAAGTACATTTTTTTTTTTCCTCTGATACTCTACTATGAATAAATAAACATATTATTGTTTAATCTTTATGATAAAGTATTTTGTGTTTTGGAGGCATCATCTGACTTTGACTTCACTTCTCATAGTATCGATCACCCTGTACGGTGGCCAAATATAGCTTTATAGCCATGTTAATATCGCAGAGGCATGAGAACCACACCTAGGCGTAGTCTAAAAGATTCACATTAGTTCATGTGGGGTTTTTAATCAACTTTGAAAGGGAACGTCCATGTAGTCGTCCATCTAGTAGGAGTACTATACTAAGTACATAACAGGGATTGAAGGGAGAGAAGGCTGATAGTCTGAGAGATAATAATGGACACGTAGAATATAAGAAATGCATTACGGTAATATCAACCTTTTGACCATAATCCCAGGCACAGCATGTGCTTTTGATTTGCTGTTGTAGCAACTGTTTCCAAAGTATCGCAGTGATTTCAGCTGTTCTCTCTATTTCCAGTTTCTGCCAAGTGTTTTCTAAGAGCTTCCTTTATATTTTTTTTCCCTGATAACAGCATGCTCTTGCTGATTTACCTGCTATAGCTCTATCGCTATAGAAAATGGGTGTGTCCAATTGTTTCGTTTTATGCTTTAGTTTATTTTTGAACACTTTTTCTTTCTGCAAACTCTTTTTAGTCATTTTGCTTTAGTTTCTACATTGTACTACATGAGCATTTTATTGACTGCATTTTTCATTTACACACTGCTGGTGAATCTGCACTGAAGTCAGCAGTATTGATACCTGATAGATGAGCTGTGCTCTAGGACTTTGTTCATGGTAACCCTGCCATCATCTTCTTTTCATGGTCCCAGTTTCTCTGAACTGACAATAATGGAAATTATTGAGAATTCAGGTCTGGAATATTTGGCAGGAATAGATGTGACAGTTGTATGAAGCCATTCTAAATTTTAACTTTGACATTGTAACATTGTGCTCAACCAAGCAAAAAGCGGAATATTCATTCAGTCAAGTAAAGCATCGCTGGGTAGTGGTTTGTCTCTTTAACAAATTTAGCAAAACCAGTTTTCTCTGTTTTACTGAAAAGGTTTTGTAGTTCTGTAATGGTCAAATGCAGGCAATTTTGTAATATATAAGCTAAAAGGTACCAATAAAGAAAAAATTTCTTCAAAATGATTGTCACATATTGGGTGCAAATTAAAATACATATTTCCAAAGATAATAGAGAACAGTGTTAGGCACAACAGAAAATAAATGAACCAACCTTGGAAAAACGAGCACTATAATATGGGTTTTGTTAACTTTCTCTGGCATTAAATCCACTAAGACAATTGCCAGAGGGAAACCTCTTCTTATTATATCATTCTCTTGATGTAGATGAGGAATTCTCAATAACTAAACCCTTACCTTACTGGATACTGTCTCTCAATTTTAAATTTACCTCAGCCTGAAGAACATGATGTTTACATCTTTTGCATTTTTGAAACTTCATTTGGAAAAAAAAAAAAAAAACCTGACGAAAAATCCATACACAATTATGACATTATGGAATTAATAAAGGTATAATACTATGTTTGAAGGAAGCCAGCAATTTAGTTAATATGCATTGGTCTACATGCTAAACACTATGTATGTATGTATTTAAGCAAAATGTTAAATATGGATACAGGCTTAGAAAAGCATTTTATATATGTTGTTGTTGTTGTTATGTGCCGTCAAGTCGGACCCGACTCATAGCGATCCCTCCTTGGGTTATCAAGGCAGTGTCACTACGGAAGTAGATTGCCCCATCTTCCTTCCGAGGAGTGGCTGGTGGGTTTGAACCGCCAGCCTTCTGGTTAACAGTCA
>NW_006921698.1:2748512-2784616 GCF_000298275.1 Orycteropus afer afer | reverse complement strand
ATATTAATCAGATAAAAAAGAGAAATGTGGATTACCAAAATCTCTGCTGTAAATACCACAAGACCATGAGAGCTGTATTTTCAGTTGGTTCTAAGATAAAAGGTTGACAGTACATTTTTTGCATGTACTTTTTTATGTGTAGAGAGCAATTGAATTTGGAGGTGATTCAGTGTTATCTTTCCTGTTAAAATAGTATAAAAACATTTTATTGGATTTGTTTTCCTTCAGAAATATTGGATCTTTTTACAGCTTTTTTAGTTTCTCTGCATATGTTGCATTACAATATTATCTTACTACAAAAATAAATACCCCATTATCATGCAACAGCATTGTCCTCAAACATGGCAACAATATATGTAAATTCTCCCTGAATGTCTGAAATCCCAAGATAAGAAATGCAGCTAGTTTAATACTTAGACTTGAATTGACTCTTGTTGGAATTAGATCTGTAATAACAATGTTAAGCAGCTGTTAGTATTTACAGTAAGTCAACCTGATACTACAGTGACACCTATTATAAGAGCTATAGTATAAATTGTTATTTTTTTCCAGTGTAAACCACAATTTAATGGGTTTATAATTCAGTCCACTGGCTACTAACCACCCAGGAAACTTAGAATCAAACCCCTCTGTTTGGAAATATTTATTTTCATTAAATGATGCTTTGATTATTTTTCTTTCTCTTCCCCCCCCTTTTTTTTTAATTTAAAGAAACATGGGAGAAGAATAGAAATATAAATATAAAAGTGCAAAATATATCCTTAATATATTTGTACCTGAAAGGAAAAGTCTATAAATAATATAGCCCTGTTGAAAACCAAGCCTATACATTTCTAGAGTTTTTCTGGGGCTAGGACTTAAATTATCAAGACACCATCATTTCCTAAAGTTAGACTCCTCATTCTAACATCCCTGATGATACACACATGTTCATTGGAGTCTAGGGCAGCAGTCCCAGCCATGAGATTGTCAAGAGATATTTGGTAAGGGTTGAGGTATGCATGACACTGCATTTCTCTGAGTTGCTGCCCAATTTGTTGTTGTTGTTATGTGCCGTTGAGTCAGACCTGACTCATACCGACCCCTCCTGGGGTAGTGACCTCTTCTTGGGTTTCCAAGGAGGTATCACTATGGAAGTAGATTGCCCAACCTTCCTTCTGAGGAGTGGCTGGTGGGTTTGAACCTCCAGTCTTTGGTCAGCAGTCAAGTGCCTTAGTCACTACACTACCAGAGTTCCCCTAATTTAGTCAGTGGAAATACGACATTCTGTTTCTGTTTTGCAAAACCAATTCTAGAAGTCTAAAGGATTTGACTATTATAATGCTTAAGTATGCTAAGTATGAGTATATATATATGTATGATTTGCTTATTTATTTATTTTTATTTTGGCCTTTGGTCTAACATTTTATTAAGCAACATATTGAGTACTCTTGTCCTTGAAAAAGGAGTACTTTATTACGTTAGAAGTATCAGCAAAGAATTCCTTCCTTGCTTTCTTCTTTCTTTCCTCCTTCCTTTCCCCCCTTTGTTGATTCTGAATAAGATTTTCTATTTAGTATTCCAGTTTCTTCGTACTAATTCGTCCATCCACTGTCCATATGTTACAGAGTTGGCCTGGGAAATAGGTAAGAACATAGACTTTGGAGTCAGACTGTCTGCATCCCCTACAGACTTTTCTTGTCTCCTTGAGAGACTTACTTAATTTCTGTGCCTCAGTTTCTTTATCTTTTTACTAACATATAAATATATGGAGAACAAAAGTTTTTAGTGAATGGATTACCTCTCTCTTTCTTTTTTCTTTTTCCTCCTAGATTATACTTGCCTTTTCTGACATTTTGGGGATTATAATTGGAATAGGTAGAGGCTTTGTTAATATTTTATCTTTGTGACCTCACTTACTATTCTGTGTAATTATATACAAGTGCCATTTATTCTTCTCATTATTAGATTGTCAGCTGCAAGTTGCTCATTTTCCTGACTCAGAAGTCTTTTCATTTGTCCTAATCACTTTCTGGAATCTGAGATTTTAAATAACTTACACCTGTTAGTTTTGTACATAAATTAGGAGCGAACACATCCTGATCAATGCCTTGAGAACACCTTCCACAGAGAAAAGGGCAGACACTTCCTATTTTAACCTTTGTGATCATGACTTAAAAGATTCACAAGTCTTTTTTGCCTTCTATTCTGAATTATAGAGATTTCTGGTAGTCCAGCCAGAAAACCAAGTTAATTTTGTATTCTACCTAACATTTCTGAAATAGAGACAATGCTAATTCTATCTTTGGCATGAATTTCTTTATGCATTCAATTGAAACTTAGAAAATACCAACTTTATTTCACTCTGGAGTTTTATCTATAATGCTTCATATCTATCTCAAGCCAGACTCCCTAACTGGAATACTGGTCCTACCACTTACATCTTTGTGACTTGAGCAAGTTATCTAAGTGTTCTGTGTCTTAGTTTGGTAATAAATAAAATAAGATAATGATAAAAAATGCTCCATTGATTTAATGAATCAATATATATAAAGCTTATTGAAGAGTACCTGGAACATATCATCTATGTGCAGACTCCATGAGGGCAAGGTTGTTGTGTGTTGTGCTCTATTATTCCATTGCTTAGAACAAAACCTAGTATACAACTGGCACTTAATAAATATATGTTGGAAAAGGAAATTATCTTAAAATACAACATAGCCATATTCTTTTATTTGCAATGAGTTTAGTTTGTTATTGTCATTGGCATGGTTAATTAAACTACTGATATGATTCTCAATCTTTATTATATCATTGAACCAGCTTTACCAGTTGAGTAAACTGAGCTCTGATACATCACAAATTTAGGAGGCTATGTGCCCAGCTGTTTTCCTAATGATTGTAGAAATTTGCTCTAGGCAATCCTTTAGAAATGACATAACAGAATTACCTATATGCTAAGAAAATCAAACAAAGACCAGCAAAGTTAAATCTATTTAACTTTATTTTTTAAGATTAGCTGTGAGTGAAACTTAGCCATATTACTACAAAATGAAGTTATAAAATCATAAAAAGATTCCAGATATAACACTGAAATACAATGCCCCTGAATGGTTAGTAATCAGAATAAAATGCGTGTGTGTGTGTGTGTGTGTGTTTATTTGGGTGAAAATTTACAGAGCAAAGTCACTTTCCATATAGCAGTTCACATACACTTACTTTGTCTCATGACATTGACCACAATTCACCACAATGCAACAGCTCCCCTCCCACTTCCTCCCGACAGTCACCTCTTTCCTGTGTCCATCCCTCCATGCACTCCTGCCCCCTGAGCTGTCTCCCTGTGCATAAACAGCCCTTCTATTCTCCTATGATTAATCTCTCAGGTAAGTGCAGAAAAAATTTTTTAAAAAAAAGTTATCTTTATCAGATCAAGTCTTTTAACCAGTAAGAGAGAAACTTTTTGTATAGTTTCCTCTGTGTTATAGTACTCGTTGAAGAAATACCAGCTGCCTCCACTTCAGTAGCTGTGATAGCCAGAGCAGAATTATTGTTTTGTTTGTTTTGCTGCTCTGGTAAGACCTCAGGAAGTGTTGCTGTGAGAGCAGCACCAGATGGCCTTAGAGGTGATGCCTATATCTGTACTGAAGCTTTTTTTTTTTTCTTTTTTTATTGTTGCTTTTCTTACAGAAGAGCCTTCATTTTTGACTGGGTTTTAAGGCCATATAGAATTGTCTACATACATAGGGGTCCTCTTACAAAAAATGATGTATATACTTTATAAAGTCTTCAAGGACAAAATTTGGTTTAATCACATGGCTTAGTAATTATCAATGTTTGTGGTATAACTTATTTTGATAATCAGTAAAATAAGGTAATCATAGTACATAAACAAACCAACAAACAAAAAACCTCATTGCCATCAAGTTGATTCTTACTCATAATGACCCTAGGACAGGGTAGAACTGCCCTATAAGGTTTCCAAGGATGTAAATCTATATGGAAGCAGATTGCCACATCTTGCTCTCAGAGAGTGGCTGGTGGCTTTGAACTGCTGACCTTTCTGTTAGCAGTAGAGCACTTAACAACTTTACCCCCAGGACTCGTTCAATAATAGTGCATATATCATAAAATTAAATGAGTTAATATATCTAACACTTTTAAAGAGTGTTTGGAACATTTCTTTTAACTTTTATTGTGACTTGGGTGAAAGTTTACAGAGCAAATTCACTTCAAATTCACTTTCCATACAGCAGCTCACATACACTTTGTCTCATGACATTGAATGAAATTTTCCACAATGCAATAGCTCCCCTCCCACTTCCTCCAGACAGTCACCACTTCCCTGTTTCCATGCACCCCTGCCCCCTGAGCTGTCTCCCTGTGCATAAACAGCCCTTCTATTCTCCTATGATTAATCTCGCCAAGGAGCATATCTACCTATTCAGTTTATATGCCTTTTGATTGGCTGGAAGCCACAGGAGTGGGTTCAATTCCAGACCTGAAGGACAGCTAGAGGCCATAGTCTCCGTGGTTCCATCAGGCTGTAGTAGACCAGCAAACCCGGTCTCTCCTCTTTTTTTTCTCAAATGGTTTTGAGTTTTGTTCCACATTATTCTCCCACTCTTTCCAGGATCTCCTACATAGATCCCCATCATTTGGAACCTTTTAAGGGCTATAGCAAAGAAATTAGTACAGACAGAGAAGAGTAAATAATATGCTACATTTATTTTTTGTAAATGCTGTACTAAATTTTGATGGAGCAATTCTAGAGCCATCATATTGTTAGTGATAAGACATGGTTAAGTTCAGATGTGTTGAACAATGAAAGCATGGATGCTGCTTACTTCCTTATTTACTTATATTTTAAAATAATGGCTCATGAAAACTTGATTCATATCACATGATTTCACCATTTTTTGTTGTTGTGTTCATTGATGTTATGATGGATAGCTGGAGCCTAGGCTGCATTTCTATTCTATGGTCTTTAAGTCAATTTTTTTTTTTTTTTTTAATCCAATAAGAATTTATTGAGCATCCCTTTTTTGCCAGATCCTCTTCTGGATGCTGGAAATACAAAAATAAAACATCACTCTCATTCTGATGTTCTGTTTCCATGTATATCACAGTGAAAGTGAGAGAGTTAAGTGTTTTACCGGGGACAGTTATAAGCAGCTAAGCAAAAGGCAAAGCAATTCAGTTGACATGGACAAAGCCTAGGGATTTTGGTGAAGAATTCCTATTGGCGTTTGAACATGGTAAATTACTTGACATCTGGTTGACCTGCATTGAAAGAGAATTCCAAGAAGTAGGAATAGTGAATTCACGTTCTACTGATTGTGATAAGTCTATTTTTGCAATCTGATACTACTCCTGAAAAACATGGTATTTTGAATGACAAGCAGGAGAATTAATGGACGGAATATTTCTTAGTGTTGTTGTTGTTGTTATTGTTGTTGTGTGCCGTCAAGTCAGCTCCAACTCATAGTGACCCTGTCCTTGGGTTTCCAAGGTGGTATCACTATGGAAGTAGATTGCCCAACCTTCCTTCTGAGGAATGGCTGGTGGGTTTGAACCACCAGCCTTCTGGTTAGCAGGCAAGTGCCTTAGGCACTATGCTACCAGAGCTCCTATATTTCTTAGTAGGAAACAAAAATTAGCAAATACAGAATACTAACTAGAAAATACTCTGGGTAGGACAGAGTAGAACTAGAAAACCTATGGGACAGTTCTACTCTGTTATAGGCTATGAGTTGCAATCAACTTGATAGCACTTAACAACAAATGCATTCACATAATGCTACTAATAATGATAGATACTGCACCAACCAAACAAAACCCATCTAGGAAACCTAGATGGGTTTCCTAGATATAAACTATAATTTATATATAGTTTATACACACACACACACACACACATATAATGGGAGCTCTGGTTGTGTAGTGCCTAAGGCACTTGACTGCTAACCAGAAGGCTAGTGGTTCAAACCCACCAGCCACTCCTCAGAAGGAAGGTTGGGCAATCTACTTCCATAGTGATACTGCCTCAGAAACTCAAGGAGGAGTCACTATGAGTCGGGTCCAACTCGACACATAACAACAATATATATATAATATATAGTATATATATAGTTTCCTAGAACTCTGGTAGAATAGTGCCTAAGGCACTTGACTGCTAACCAGAAGTCTGGAAGTTCAAACCCACCAGCCACTCCTCAGAAGGAAGGTTGGGAAATCTAATTCCATAGTGATACCACCTCGGAAACCCAAGGAGAGGTCACTAGAGTCAGATCTGAATCTATAGCACATAACAACAACAACAACAACAACAGATATAAATTATAGTTTATCATATAAACTTGCTATTTTTTAGGAGTCTTGAAGCAATTTTCCCAGAAGGAGCCATACTTATTCTGCCTTCTCAGTAATTTTCAGAAATGTCTGTCCTAGAACATTGAAATAATGAAAAACATATGCTGGCATCAATATTTGTAACAAAGGCTCTCTCTTGCATTAGAAAATGTCTATGTATTTTGTCATATATTGATATATTGTGGGATACCATTTTAAGTATAATTTGCTAATCATTTTCATTACTATTATTTTAAGTAGAATTTGCTAATATTACATCATTCTGGGCCTTCATATAAATGAATCAGTATGTGAATAGTTATTATTTGTATAATAACCACATTTAAAAGAGAGATTATTTGGAATTTTTGAGTCAGTTTCTAATATATTATTTTAATTATATGAAATGTTCACTGATACATTTCAATGAAATGTATATTGAAAATGAATTTCAATAAAATATATGAAAATACAGTGATATAACTTATATCTCAGTGAAATACTACTTCTGAGATAAGTTTTTCCCTATTCCTTGAATCTGTAACCATAGCTTAAGCATATATCTCTCCATGGAAGCTGGACTTGACTTGTCTAACATTTCTATATTTTCTACAGCTTTTAAAAAGTAGGTCAGTGGAGAGAAGCAGAAAATTATTTGCATGTTTCACCTGCTTCCATTATTTTATACTATGCTCCTAGCCATTTCATTTTGCACCATACAATGATGTTCAAAAGTGTTCTTATTTACCATACAGCCCTTCCTCATTATTTCCTTCTTTATCCTTTTCACATTATCTCCACATAGTCAACTACTGATCAATGAACTTACATGGAAAGGATGTGATGGCAGACACTTGGTGTACTGCCTTAACCTCTCTGCCTGTTGTGGAAGGTATTAGAGATTCTTTGGATAGATTCTGTATTCAAAATCCTTCTATCTGAGGACTCTTTCAGAACATAGGAATATGTTGAGCCAAACATGAAGTTGGGGAGTTAATGCCTAAGGAAAAATCCTTAACTAATAAGGGACAGGTGTTGAAGGATAGCTACCCCAAAGTCGTTGCCACAGGGGGGAGAGCTATGAGTGGTCTTTCAGATGGTTCCCAGCAGCAGAGGAGTGGTTACCTGCTTTATACCAGTTTATTAAAGAGTCAAGGGTGCAAAGCTAGGCTTCTTTTTCAGAACTAAAAGCCCAGATCTGTAGCTCTCCAAAATCTACCAGAATGAACAGATGATTGGCACTGTATCCTAATTCGGATTTTTAAAATTATGTTATCTTCAACAAGCTATTTTGTTAGGGAGCACTAAACACACACAAAACAAGCCCAGAAGTCATTGTCCTTTGCTAAAATAGTATTTTTTTCCTACAGAGTATATTTTTAATTAACCCCAAACTAAACCTTTGCATCATATATCCAGAGGACCTTAAGAGGAAGAGAATCACTAAAATTTGTAGTGGGCATGAATCCCAGTCTACAAACTCAGGTTTGAAAGAAATATGTCTTTCTTTATTGTTTCATAATTATTTTTATTTTTATTTCAACTACCTATGCTACCATAATTCCAGAAACCTGATCTCAGTCAATTTGGGGTTCCCCTTTCCACCAAATTATATGTAAATTATGGAAGATTTTGCATTGTACCAGGGCCTGGGAGCGTATGGTCTGAATCTTTGACATGCATATATCTCCTGAGACCTCCCTTATTCCTATTCTCCTGGCAAATTCAGGCTCTCTACTCTGTTATTTCCACCATTGTGGGCCTAGGAACTGTTCCTTGGGGCATAGTGACTTTCTGGGAGAGCCCCTATGACTTCATCTGTCTAGTCAGTCACACTCAGTGACCTTATACTAGGAAAGGAGGCATGGATGGCCTCTACTATTGAATATCCAAACTTCTGGAATTCAATGTGAGAAGAGATCAGGTCTCTTTCTTGGACTCACTAAAGTATATTTTCCTCAGCCCAGGAAAAGTTTTTGTATGTTTATTTTCCAGGAAGGGATGAACTGAAAGGGATGTGGGAAATATTTCTTTTCTCCAAGATATTTCCTAGAATGTACTTTGTATATTGCAGTTATTGAAGTTCTATTAAGGGTTTAGGATTTGGAAAATAGAAATCATGGACTTTATGGCCTCTCCTCACATTTCTCCTTCCCTCCCTTTCTTCCTTCCTTCCTTTCTTCATTTCATTTCATCATATCTCTTCCAGGACCAAATATATATGTATAAAGTACTCCTGATACAAAGCCCATCTGGCATGCTTGAATGGTAGTGTGCTGATCTTGAAGAGGAGAGTCAAGTCTCTGTGACCACCATTGTGGTGACATGTACATCATTTAGTGCTGACAGATTATCAGTCTGAAAAGTCTGAATAACACAATATTATTTAGAAGTACTGAATACATTGAAAATACTTATTGTTTTTATAGTTGCTGGGGGTGGAGTGTGTGTGTGTGCGCACGCATGCGTTTGTGTGCTATGTTAAAGCAGATTTAATTGGAAATTTTTTAATGTAATTTGAGCCATGTTTATGCATTAACTATAAAATTTGTTTAAAATAATCTATGGTTTTAAATTTAAGTGCTTCACTTCATTTGAAGGATTCCCTTTGTTTACTTCACCTTTCTTTTTTTTTTCCCTCACCTTCCCTCCCATCTCCAGTAACCAACAAAGTGAATTTCCTTCCCTAAGTAAACCTTTCCTTGACTTTTTACAGTAATGGACTCATACAATATTTGTCCTTCTGCGATTGACTTATTTTACTGAATATAATGTCCTCCAAATTCATCCATGTTGTTAGATGATCTGTGTATTCTTCATTATTCTTTAATGTTGCATAATGTTTCATTGTGTGAATGTACCATAGTTTGGTTATCCATTCATCTGTCTATGTGCAATTAGGTTGTTTCTATCTCTATGCTATAGTGAATTTTGGTAGCATAGTGGATAAGACGCTTGCCTGCTAACCAGAGGGCTGGCGGTTCAAACCCACCAGCCACTCCTCAGAAGGAAGGTTGGGCAATCCTACTTCCGTAGTGATACTGCCTTGGAAACCCAAGGAGGGGTCGCTATGAGTCAGGTTTGACTCGACAGCACATAACAACAACAACAACATAGTGAATTTTGCTGCGATGAACTTGGGTGTGTATATGTCTGCTCGTGTCCTTGTCTCTCACCTCTTTAGGATATATTCCTAGTAATAGGATTGCTGGACCAAATGGTATTTCTATTTTCAGTTTTTTAAGAAGACACTGTACCATTTTCCATAATGGCTGTACCATTTTGCAGTCCCACCAGTAGTGTATGAGAGTTTCAGTCTTTCCACAACCTCACCAGCATTTGTTATTTTCTGTCTTGTTGAACTTTGCTATTATTGCTGGGCTGAGAAGATATCTCATTGTTGTTTTTATTTGTATCTCTCTAATGGCTAATGATCATGAGCATTTCCGCATGTACTTCACCTTTTTCTAATTTTTACTTTGGTTTGATAAATCTCTCATACAAGAATTATGTAATATATCACTCAGTGTTTCTCTAACTCCTTTCACTCTCATATTTCATTCTTTATTACTCAAAAATGAGCTGAACTATTAACCTATATCACAATTTGTTGTAAAGACAAAATGGGATTTCTCTAATTTATTTTAGAACAAAATAGTAAGGGAAGTGATGACCTCTAAGACCTTACATGTTTATCCTTATAGGGTGATAGGGTAATTAAAGCAACCAACAACACACACAACAGTTATTTACTGAACACTTAAAAATGCATAGATACATATTTCTTACAGGCTTTATATAATTAGATATTTTGTGGTCTGCTTGAGTTTTTTTTTTTTTTTTTTTAAGGGCTAGAAAGGAAAATTAGATGTTACCTTCAATAAAACTATATTGGAAAATGTTCTGTCTTTTCAATTTGGATTTGGAAAAGAGAATATTTTTAATAAAGCCATGAACATAGTTCCATAATGAATTTCAGATAAAACATTGTCTTTTTTGTTATATATGTATTATTTTCTAAACTTTAAAATTCTCTCTTGAGCAGCTTATTTAAACAATGTCTGTCTAATAGAAACAATTCATCCTTATAGAAGCCACTATGCAGGACTAATATTCCTTGACTTAATGTCATCATTGTGTGTTTCTATAATCCAAATGTAGGTAAATAATGGCCTTGAGACTTTTCATTTGACTAAAATGTGGTATAAAACAAATGAGCTTTATTAATATGATGCAAATGTTAGAATCTATAATTATATTTTAATTATCCTTATAAGAGTATATACTATTTACCTCAAATAATGCTGTAGATAATTTTTTCTACCTTTTCTTGATGGTATATTAATAATTAAATATAATACATATTTTCAGAGTAATTAGTTGTATCTTCCATCAGTTTAAAAGCATTAACTCTTTGAAAGTCTTCTTCTTCTATCAAACTATGTTTTTTTTTTCCATAATATTTTCACTCTATGCATTTCTCAATAGATTTTTATTTTAATTATAAATCCTTATGGATTAATGTCAATACCAACTCAGTTCTAATTTTGATATAAAATATTTCTAAATGTGTAAATGCAAGCACCAGTATAAAATATTCTTCCTGTTTTTATTTAACAATCCATTATTTTGGCTGACTCTGTAGTGTAAGCAGAAAAATAGTGCTGTATGTGAACATAGTTTTGTCAGTGTCCATTTTCAGTATAGATAAAAAGGCTGTTTGATAACATTTTTATTGAATGTATATTTATATTTTTCAACCCAAATATTGTAAAGGACTTATTTTCACTGGGGATATTATTATGATCTAAACATTAGAATGACAGCAGAAGAGTGTGCAGCTATATGTTTGCCCTATTATTTATTTTTTATATATTTTAGAGCAGTGTGTATGAGCACCCACTGCTTAGATGTTTGTGATTGGAATTTGGTTTATTAAATGATGCCATTATTTCTTCCAAGAACAAAAAACAGGGCTATAACTTAATAAAAGACTAGGATAACATGTCTTTATTGTTCACTTTGTTGTCTTCAGCTTGCAAATATAGATCGTTTCTCCTTAGAATTAACCAAACCAAATTAAATAATTGACCATCTTCACCATGAAAACACAAGGACTAACTGGCAATGACATCTATGTCAAGAACAATGATAATAAACAGTGGCTGTCAATACTCAAAGAAAGAAGCATAGTATGTTTTAAAACTTTAGCTTCTCTTGTCATTCTAAATTTGGAATAAAATCAGAGAAAAATTAATTTTAATTTCCTTCTCTGTACATAAGATTCTTAATACATTTTATGTATATAATTAAAATGTGTAACTAGTTGTTTTAAATTTGAGTCATACAGTCTGATTTCGGCAAAACAGAACAATATTTTATTTTAGTTGTTGCAATGAATAGATAAAGCATGCAGCTGAAATCTAGTTATAACATAGCTAAATAGGTACATGTTCTTTGTTTATGTCTTTTAGCATCTCCGTCGATTAAACTCTTGGTGGATGATCCTATAGTTGTAAATCCTGGAGAGGCCATCACATTAGTATGTGTTACAACAGGAGGAGAGCCTGTGCCCACTCTCACTTGGGTCAGGTCCTTTGGGACTCTGCCTGAAAAGACTGTTTTGAAAGGAGGAACTTTGACCATACCTGCTATCACCTCAGATGATGCTGGTACTTACAGTTGCATTGCCAATAATAATGTGGGAAACCCTGCAAAAAAGTCTACCAACATCATAGTGAGAGGTAAGTTCGCTTAAAGAATATTAAAACAGATTTCTGGGTTAGACAGGTATCAGGAAAAAAAAAAGTGTTCAATAATAGTTGTTTCTTCAATAATTCATCTGTATTTAATGGTCATATAAAATTTTTTACAAGTAATGGGATGATATTGTAAATGGAAGCTAAAATCATAAATATAAATTGTAATTTATATTTGCATTAGTTTTCTTATTATATTCCTAGAAATACCATTGAACAGTTTATATAAAATGATCTCAGTTTGAAAAAAAAATGACTAAAAAGCAAATGGAGCACAGAACATAAAATATTGATATATTAATTATGTATTATTTAAGGAATTTGATACATTTGTTTAATATTTAGCAAACATTTAGTGAATCTATGTTTATTAAATTTCTGTTATGACCAGGGCTTTAAATTATGGAATTATAAAGAGATCTAGAAAACATTAATTTGTCCTCAAGGATTCTACTTTCAAATAGTGAAAATATAATATACCAATTAATAACCATACAATGCAGTATTTGGCTAGTCTAAGCAAAAACTAAATAAATGAAGGAAAGAGGTTGTAATATCCTTGTCAAGGTTATTAGGAGCTATATGATGATATTTTCACTAAGCCTTACAGTCTGGATATAGTTTTGACAGATTGAGATAGGAGAAAGACATGGAAAAAATCAGAAATAGAAAAGGATATTGCTAATTTGAGGAATTTACGTAACATATGTATCACTAAGTCAACAATAGCAGTGCTGTTCTAGTGGGTCTGCAACAAGCTTGTGTACATGTAGAGGAGAAACTATTTCCCCATATCAGAGTATGTTGTGCAAGGAGACTTTATACATTATCATGTTTCACTGCACCTGACATAAACCTTTGTATGCACAAAAGGTGCTTCTAGCACACCAATGATAATCATTCATTGTGGTGGTTATGTTTGTGTGTCAACTTGTCTGGGCCTGGCTGAGTGGCTGGGCAGCTGGTGGTAGTTATTCCCTGTGATGAGACTGGCAATCATCTCCATGGTGGGATCTACCACAAGCAGCTGAGTAGCTGCCTTTGGGATGTGGTCTGCTTCCTGTATATAAGGAGAAGCCTTGGGAATGGTCTCTAGCCTATGGCAAGCTTGGCCCCTGCTTGTAGCCATGTTGTTGCTCAGCAGTCTGCTATGCTCTGCCAACCTTGGGACTTACAATGGACTTAATTAATGGCCTGCCATGTGGTTTGGTAACATCGGGACTGTGCCTTTTTACTTGTCAAACTTGGGGCTTCTCAGCCTCAGCAGCCAGCAGCTATCTGAGTGAAGAAATGCCTCTAGCTCCAGTGGGCTGAGAGCAGGAGGCAGAGCTGGACCCCAAAGTTGAAGGGCTTTCACCCAGCCCCTGGAGCCTGGCACTTTGAACTTGGATTTAAAGTCTCCAAACTGCAAGAGAATAAACTCCTGTTTGTTAAGGCCATCCACATTTGTGGTATATTCCTGTCAGAGCAGCACTAGGTAACCAATTCATGATAGGGATTAATGATAGAAACAAAACCTATTTTAGTATAGGTATTAACATATGTGACTTTGTGAATATAAATTGTAGTGGCTTTAGTGATCATCCAAAACCAAACCAACCACCAATGAGTGAATTCTGATAGGACAGAGTAGAACTGCCTCATAGGATTTCCAGGACTATAAATGTTCACAGAAGCAGACTGTCACATCTTGCCCTGGCAGAGTGGTCAGTAGGGTTTCAGGCACTGACATTTTGGTTAGCAGCCACCAGGGCTTCTTTAGTAGCCATGCCAAACTAAACCAAACTCTCTGCCATGGAGTCGGCTCCGACTCATAGTGACCCCTCCTTGAGTTTCCAAGGTGGTATCACTACACAAGTAGATTGCCCAGTCTTTCTTCCGAGTAGTGGCTGGTGGGTTTGAACCACTAGGCTTTTGGTTAGCAGTCAAATGCCTTAGGCACTATGCCACCAGAGCTCCTTTAGTAGCCATAGTTCTCTGTTATTATCCAAACTATCAAAATATGCTACTTGATCAAAAAATTACAAAAATGCACACTATTTATTAAAAATAGCCCAAATTATTTTAATGTAAATCAGCACACTATATGTGCACTATCTGCCACAAAATTGTAAACCATACAGAATTTTCAAATTGCAAGATACACAATTATTTTATGCATCTTTAGATAACAAAACATGCTGGTGTATTATAGTACTGGGTTTTCTTATGATACAGAATGTTATTTCATACTAGTTGAAGTGATCATTTATACTAAGTTTACTTTTAAGTCATATGTAACCAATGAGCATACATAAAAAGCAAAATAAATAGGTTAAAATATTCCTAAAGCTTCTTCACACTAAAAGCACATTTCCCAAGTCACATATCATCTCAGAGTTTTTCATAACAATGTTTTACATGCAGTAGTGTCCTTTGTGCCATGAAGTATATTTCTAATTTAGAATTATAGAGAAAGATTGTCTCTGTGGTTTTCTTCCAAGCCATGTCACCACTACTGCTAGCTTATAATAATTGTAAGAGGCCATTGGCTATCAGGTACATTCTAATTTCAGAAACGTGAAAAATAATGAAGTTTTTTCAATCAAACCCACTGCTGTCGAATTGGTTTCAACTCACAGTGACCCTACATGACAAAGTAGAACTCCACCACAGGATTTTCAAGGCTGTAAGTCTTCATTGAAGCAGACTGCTTCATCTTTCTCCTGCAAAGCAATCTGGTGGTTTT
The DNA here is from genome assembly GCF_000298275.1 of Orycteropus afer afer. Classification (NCBI taxonomy): domain Eukaryota; kingdom Metazoa; phylum Chordata; class Mammalia; order Tubulidentata; family Orycteropodidae; genus Orycteropus; species Orycteropus afer. The sequence goes on along the minus strand of NW_006921698.1, from coordinate 2,769,799 downwards.
GAACCGCCAACCTTTTGCTTAGCAGCCAAATGATTTACCCATGAACCACCAGAGCTCCTTAGAATCAATAGAATATAATACTTATTTCCATTGTTTAACAGATATTTATTGGGTAACTACAATTGCTAACGACTCAACAAATTTAAGAGATGCATGAGAGTTAGTTTAAAGGGCAGTGATTAAATCTCCACTCTCAAAGAAATTTAGAATGCTGTAAGTAATATAGAAATACAAAGGAATGACATATGAAAACAAATAAGAAAAAAGAAAAAAAAGCAGAGGTCACAAATGGAAGTCTTAGTTTCCTACTTTAAATAGTGTTGGTGGAATTCAACTCCATTTCAGTTTGTATTACTGACAATCCATATTCGATCCTCCCTTCACACCCTCAAAACTTAAAATACCAGTGTTTATATTTGTTCTTTGTTTCATTTCATAAATATTTTATGCCATGTAGCCATATAATAGTGCTACCAAATCTGTTAAAATTGTGACATTAGTTACAAAATTACAACACTTGTCTAACAGCCACCACTTCTCCATCAGTTTGTCATACTGAGGTGGCTTATGTGTTGCTGTGATGCTAGAAGATGTACTTTGGTATTTCAAATACCAGCTGGGTCAGTCCTGGTAAACAGTTTTCAGAGGAATCTCCGGACTAAGACAGACTAGGAAGAAGAACATAGAGTCTTCTTCCAAAAACATTGAACACTGAAAGCTTTATACCTAGCTATGTGGCAGTGTCTGAAATAGTGTTGGAAGTTGAGACTCTCAGGTTGTAAGGCACTCAAAATAAGACAGAAAAGCTGCCTCCTCCCAGTGGAGTTGACCTTAACCCTGATAGAATGAAGCTTTCAAGACCTTCATTTACTGATGTAGCCTGACTGAAAACGAGAAGGAACACCTACAAAAATCAGAACGTGTAACTATGAAGTATGAATCTAGGGAAGCTGGCAGTTGTGACAAATAGAAGGGAATGCACAAATATTTATATCCTTGAATATTGCTGTTGTTGTTGTTAGGTGCCACCAAGTCAGCTCCAACTCACAGTGACCCTGTATACAACAGAATGAAACACTGCCTGGTCCTACATCACCCTCACAATCCTTGCTATGCTTGAGCCCATCGTTGCAGCCACCATGTCAATCCATCTAATTTAGGGTCTTCCCATTTTGGCTGGCCCTCTGCTTTACCAAGTGTGATATCCTTCTCCAGGGACTGGTCCCTTCTCACAACATGCCCAAAGGAGATGAGACAAAGTCCGACCATTCTTGCTTCCAAGGAGCACTCTGGATGCACTTCTTCCAGGAAAAATGTGTTCCTTCTTCTGGCCATCCATGGTATTTTCAGTATTCTTTGCCAACACCACAATTCAAAGGCATCAGTTCTTCCTTTGTCTTCCTTATTCATTTTCCAGCTCTCACATGCATGTGAGGTGACTAAAAATACAAGGGCTTACCTTATACTTCTAAATTTGCAAAGAAGAAGTGTCTCTATTTGCAGATGATATGATCTTGGACATAGAAAAATCAAGCAACTCAGCAAAAAAAAAACTATTGGAATTAATTGAAAGTTTGAGCAAAGTGGCAGGATATAAGATCAACATACAAAAACCAGTTGGATTCCTCTACATGAAAAAAGAGATCTCTGAAAAGGAAATAAAGAAAACAAGATCATTTACAATAGCTACCAAAAAGATAAAGGAATAAATCTTAACAGGGACACAAAAGACCTATACAAAGAAAACTACAAAGCACTACTACAAGAAACTACAGGAGACCTGCAAAAATGGAAGAATGTGCCATGTTCATGTGTAGGAAGACTGAATAGTGTGAAAATACCAATAATACTCAAAGCAATTTATACATTCAATGCAATGCCAACACAGATTCCATCAACATTCTTTTAAGGACATGGGAAAACAAATCACTAACTTTATATGGAAAGGAAAAAGACTTGGATAACAATGCACTACTGAAAAAGAAAAACAAAGTTTTTCACTTTCCCCAATCTCAAAACCTACTATACATCCACATTAGTCAAAATTGTGTGGTATTTGTACAGTAGACAATTAGACCAGTGGAACAGAATTGAGAATCCAAAAATAGATCCTTCCATCTATGGACAGATGATTTTTGACAAAGGGCTAAGACCCATTAAATGTGGGAGAGATAGCCTCTTTAACAAATGGTGCTGACAAAACTGGATATCCATTTGCAAATAAAGGAAACAAGTTCCATACCTCACACCATACACAAAATCTAAATTGAGATGGATAAAGACCTAAATGTAAAACCCAAAACCATGAAGTTCATTGAAGATAAAATAGGAGGAAACCTAGGAGCCCTAATTTATGGCATAAGTAGATTATCAAGCATAACATGAAATGTAAAAGCAGCAGAAGAGGAACCAGATGACTGGTACCTTTTAAGAATTAAATTCTTATGAGCATCTGAAGACTTCTCCAAAAGAGTAAAAAGAGAACCTACAGCTTTGGGGGAAAAAAAAAAAAAAAAAATGGTTGTGACATTCCCAATAAAGGACTTACCTCTAAAATTTACAGTAAACTTCAACACTTCAACATCAATAAGAAAGTCCAATTCAAAAATGGGGAAAGAACATGAACACACACTTCACTAAAGAGGATACACAGGCAGCCAGCAAACATATGAGGAAATTCTCACAATCATTACCCATGAGAGAGACACAAATCAAAACAGCAGTAAGATATCATCTCACCCCAGTAATAATAGCAAAGTTCAACAAGGCAGAAAATAACAAATGCTGGTGAGCATGTGTAGAGATTGGAACTCTCATACACTGCTAGAAGGATTGTAAAGTGGTATAGCCACTGTGGGGAATAGTATAGTGTTTCCTTAAGAAGTTGGAAATAGAAATACCATTTGATCCAGATATTTCACTACTAGGATTATATCCTACAGAGGTAAGGTCCAGGACATGAATAGATACATGCACACTTGTGATCATCACAGCACTATTCACTATTTACAGACATGGAAACAACCTAAGTGCCCATCAACAGATGAATGGATAACCAACTGTACATACACACAATGGAATACTATGCAATGTTAAAGATTAATGAAGAATCCACAAATCACCTCATAACTTGGGTGAAATTGAAGACGTCATGCTGAGTGAAGTAAGTTAGTCACAGGACAGATGTTGTATAAGTCCATTACTATAAAAAGTAAAGGAAAGGTGTATGCAGGAAAGAAAATTTGCTTTATTGGTTACCAGGGATAGGAAGGAAGGGGATGGAAAATTTTTGACTATTTAAGAGTCATGTGTTTAAAAAAAAAAAAAAGTCATGTGCTGATTTGAGTGAAGGCAAAGGCAATATAACAAGTGTGTGACCAGCACAATAACAATAAGGAAAAGGAGAATGCAGAGAGGTGCACAAAAGATATAGACAACAGAGGCAAAGACTGTTACATGTACAGTGCTGCATTATCAGTAACAAGAAAAAATGGCCTATGGGTCGATACATAGACAGATGAGAAGAACGGCTGTGGATAGGTGAACAAGAACATACCCATGACCATAGCTAGATTTGGCTGACATTCCTACATGTGTATTTGTGCTACAAAAATATCCATATACATTATAGAACTAACAGGGGACAAGGTTGGAGTAGATTCTTAGTAACAACCAAGCACCTTGAGGAAGTGAGTTGCTGGGCCTGCAGGCTTGGGACCTGGTCTTGGGGATCATCAAATTCTATTAGCACAACACAGTACATAAAAACCTTGTTCTACATCCTACTCTGGTTTGTAACAACCAAAAGTTAAAAGCTTTTGAAAAGCCATCTAAGATACAGCTATTGGCTCCCCTCATCTGGAGCAAAGAAGAGTGAAGAAAATAAAAATCATATGGAAACAATTAGTCTAAGGGACTGGTGGACCATGGGAACCTCAGCTCCCATGACCCTGAGATCAAAAGAACTTGATGGTGCCAGCTATCAATGCTGACCACTCAGAAAGGGATCAAAATTGGAGACCTTGGGTAGAGTGGGAGGAAAAATGTGGAACAAAATTAAAAAAAAAAAAAATGGCCACAATTATTGGTCTGATATAGACTGGTGAAACCTGAGACTATGGCCCTAGGTTATCCTCTGGACCTGAAACTGGAGTCATTTCCATGGATTAGCTCTCAGATAAACAGTAGAAAGGCCTATAAGCAGAACAACTACCCCAGGGAGATTCCCCCCTTAGAACAATCAACCTTGAGAGATCAGAAGAGATCAGAAGCATTGGCATAGGCTGAAAGCTGGACAAGCAGGAATGCATAGGTAAGGACACAGGGAAGGGGTAGTCACATGGAGGAGATAGGAGGGAGCTGTTTATTGTTAGTATTGTAATAGGTTCTGTGAAACAAAATGTGTATGAAATGTTGAGAGTGAAATAAATCTGCTTTGTAAATTTGCACCCAAATCTCAATAAAAATTAAAAAAAAAAAAAAAAAAAAGCACTTGACTGCTAACCAGAAATAAGGTTGGTGGTTCAAACCCACCAGCCACTCCTCAGAAGGAACTTTGGGCAACCTACTTCTGTAGTGATACTGGCTCAGAAACCCGAGGAGGGGTTGCTATGAGTCAGATCTGACTCTACAGCAGTGTGTTTGGTTTTTGGATTGGTAATGGTTTTGAAGGAAAAAGACCAAGCTTCACTGAAGGAGTTGGCAAAAATGATAGCTTCAAAAATGATGCATTACCCACTGAGATGTTTCAACAAATGGATGCAGCCCTGGAGGTGCTTACTCATTTATGGCAGGGAATTTGGAAGACAGCTACCTTGCCAACTGACTGGAGAGATCAATATTTATGCCAGTTCTAAAGAAAGGTTGCCCGATAGATTGTGGATGTTATTGAAAAATATTAGTACTACACACAAGTAAAATTTTGCTGAAGAAAATTCAAAAATGGTTGTAGCAGTATATTGACAGAGAACTTTCAGAAATTCAAGCTGGATTCAGAAGACGACATAGAATGAGGGATATAATTGCTGATGTCAGATAGATCTTGGCTGAAGCAAATACCGAAAAAATGTTTACCTATGCTTAATTGATTATGCAAATACATTAGACTGTGTGAACCATAACAAATTATGTATAATATTGCAAGAAATGGGAATTTCAGAACACCTAACTGTGCTCATGAGGAATCTGCACGTAAACCAAGAGTCAGTTGTTTGAAGGGAACAAAGGCATATGGGATATTTCAAAATCAGGAAAGATGGTGTCAGTATTGTATATTTTCACCATACCTATTCAGTCTTTATGAAATGTAATCTGAAAGTGTGGACTATATGAAGAAGAATGTGGCATCAGGATTGGAAAAAGCCTCATTAATGTAGGCAAATCACACAATCTTGCTTGCTGAAAGGAAGACTTGACACATTTACTGATGAAGATCAAAGACTACAGCTTTCAGTATGGATGGCATATCAACATAATGAAAACAAAAGTCCTCACAACTGGGCCAATAAGCAACATGAAAAGAAGGAAATTATGAAGGGTTTTATTTGGCTTGTATCTACAGTCAACACCCATGGAAGCAGCTGTCAAGAAATCGAACAACTTATTGCATTGAACAATTCTGCTATAAAGACCTTTTGAAAGTGTTAAAGAGTGTATATGTCATTTTGAAGACTATGGTGTGCCTGACCCAGGCCATGGCATTTTCAATTGCCTCCTAGGTTTGTGAGAGCTGTACAGTGAAAAAAGAAGATCAAAGAAGAATTGATGCATTTGAGTTGTGGTGTTGGTGAAAACTCTGAACGTACCATGGATTGCTAGAAGAATGAGCAAATTTGTCTTAGAAGAAGTACAACCAGAATGCTCCGTAGAAGTGAGAAGGATCAGACTGTGTCTCTTGTGTTTTGGTCACGTTTTCAAAAGTGACCTATCCATGGGAAGGAAATTGTGCTTGCTAAAGTAGTGGGTCAGCGAAAAAGGTGAAGACACTCAATGAGATGGGTTGACAAAATGGCTCTGAGACTGGACTCCAGCATGGCAACAATTGTGAGGATGGCGTAGGACCAGGCAGTGTTTCATTTGTACATAGGGTCACTATGAGTCGGAGCTGATGTGACAACACCTAACAACAGCAGCAACATCCTTAAGAGTAAGAATGTAATGCAGAATCTTTTATTCCATTATTTTTTTGTCAAGACAAGAAATCAGTAGAGAAAAAAAAAAATATGGTCAAGTTGCTTCTGACTCACAGTGAGCCTATAGGACAGAAGAGAACTGCCCCATAGTTTCCAAGGCTGTGAATCTTTATGGAAGCAGTCTGCCTCATCTTTTTCACATGCAGCAGCTGGTGGGTTCAAATTTCTGACCTTTCTGTTAACAGCCAAGCATTTCACCACTGAAACACCAGTGCTCCCTGAGACGAACATTCTTATCAAATATATACTCCGAGAATGATTCATTCCTCTCCTGCCCCACCTAGCAATTTTCATCTGTGTCCTAAGAAGAGTTTCCAACTTTGATACAAGTGACCTAAAATTAATAAAATCCTTAAAATTTATTTTTCCAATCTATCACTTCTATGCCTTTAATTTATCTGAAGTGTACATTTGCATAGTTGTATTATACTACAGTGGGACTTCTCTGCAGTAGCAGTCACATAATTCATAAAATTGAGTTTGTATATACGCTTACTGAATATAGAAAGAACCTTGGTTAACAGGTCCTAGATTAAACTGTGGGGAGAAAAAGTACTGCAATAATGTGAGGCACCTTACTTCAGCCCACAGAGGCCAAGAAATTCAGTTAAGGAAAAATGGTTTTCTTTATTATATCAAAGAAGTTATTTTCAAGTCTTCTGAATTTGTAGACTTCTGCAGTGTCTTAGATTAAATGTATCAGGGATGCAGTGGAAATAGTGCTCTAGGTTTATTGCCCTCCTATTCTTTTGTGTAATTAGATCAGAAACCATAGACCAGGTTTTCTGAGCAAGCATGAGCTTATTCAGTGCATAGAATTTCCATTGCCATTTGTGAAAATCCATACATAGGATAAGAGCATAGGACTGCAAAAATAATTAAATTCTAGAGACAGTTTTAAACTTTCCATTTGATTTTTTTAAAAAATAGAGAACACTTTAAGATAAATAATGTAGATAATTCCATAGAACTCAAATAGAATGGGACTTTCACATAATTTAATATTTTGTCAGAACTTTTAAAAATACAGTGACAATGTCTTCTCTTAAAATCCTCTAAGAAACTGTAAGGTTGGACCATATTTTTCAAAAATCAGGACAGCAGTGAAACCTAACCCACTGCCATCGAGTAGATTCCAACTCATAGGGAACCAGTAGGACAGAGTAGAACTACCCATAGGGTTTTCAAGGCTGTAAATCTTTATGGAAACAGCAGACTGCTCCATCTTTCTCCTGTGGAATGTCTGGTGGATTTATGCTTAGGGCACCCAAAATCTGACTAGGGCATCAGTACACTTTTCTACACAAATATTTTAGGGCAGAAGCATTGCCTATTATATTTGTCTAGAAAAATATATTGGTGCCCTAGTCACATTTTGGGTGTCATGAGCTCATTGCTTTCCAGATTCCTGTTAGATGATGTGTCATCCACCTTGAGGTCTCTGTTGAGATTTACTGTAATTAAACATATCCACATTTCTCTTCTGTAGTGAATTAAACCAGTATTGAACAACCATGGTCCATCATATAATCAAAATACAACTTCATTTTACCCTGTAAAAATTTTCTCCAGTGGATTGATCTTCCCTACTTCTATAAGAAAAATCAGGCAACCCTTGACCTTGCTACTCATTCTTAGAAAGAGAGATTTCCATAGTACATTCAAATCATAAACAAACATTTAATTCAGTGTTTGGATGTTGTTCTTGTTGTTAGGTGCCACCTAGTCGTTTCTGACTCATAGCAACCCTGGCACAACAGAACGAAACACAGCCCTGTCTTGCTCCAGCCCCATGATCCCTGTTGTATTTGAGCCCATGCCACAGACACTGTGTCAATCCATCTCATTGGGGGCCTTCCCGTCTTTCAACCATCTTCCACCTTACCAAGCATCACATTCTTCTCCAGGGAATGGTCCCTTCTGACATGACCAAAGTAGGTGAGATGAAGTCTGGCCATTCTCACTTCCAAGGACATTCTGGCTGCACTTCCTCCATGACAGATTTGTTAGATCTTTTAACAGTCCATGGTACTTTCAGCATTCTTTGCCAGCACCAAAACTCAAAAGCATCAACTTTTCGTTGGTCTTCCTTATTCATTGTCCAGCTCTCACATGCATATGAGGCGATCCTCAAGGAGACATCTTTGCTCTTCAACACTTGAAAGAGGTCCTTTGCAGCAGATTTGCCCAGTGCTGTACATGGTCTGATGTCCTGACTGCTGCTTCCATTGGCGTCGATTGTAGACAAGCAATGTGAAGTCTTTGACAACTTCAGTCTTTTCTCCATTCATTGTGATGCCACTTAAGGGTCCAATTGTGAGGATTTTTCTTTATATCAAGATGTAATCCATATCGCATACTATATTCTTCAATATTCATCAGTAAGTGCTTCAAGTCATTGTCACTTTCAGCAAGCAAAGTTGTGTTGTCAGTGTATCACAGGTTGTTAATGACTCTTCCTCCTATCCTGACACCATGTTCTTCTTCATATAGTCCAGCTTCTTGGATTATTTGCTCGGCATACAGATTGAATAAGTATGGTGAAAGGATACAACCCCAACACACTCCCTTCTTTATTTTAAACCATGCAGTGTCCCCTTGTTTTGTTCGAATGACAGCCTCCTGGTCTGTGTACATGTTCCTCATGAGTATAATTAAGTGTTCTGGAATTCCTATTCTTCTCAATGTTACCCATAATTTGTTATGATCCACACAATCAAATGCTTTTGCATAGTCAAGAAAACACAAGTAAACATCTTTCTGGTGTTCTTTGTTTTGAGCCAAAATCCATCCGACATCAGCAATGATATCCCTCGTTCCACATCCTCTTCTGAATTCAGCTTGCATTTCTGGAAGTTCTCTGTCAATATACTGCTCCAACCATTTTTGAATTATCTTCAGTATGATCTTACTTGCATGCGATATTAATGATATTGGTCTATAATTTCCACATTCTGTGGGATCACCTTTCTTTGGAATGGGTACAAATATGGATATCTTCCAGTCAGTTGGACAGGTAGCTGTCTTCCAAATCTCTTGGCATAGTGGAGTGAGTGCCTCCAGTGGAGCATCTGTTTGTTGAAACATCTCAATGGGTATTCCGTCAATTCCTGGTGCCTTGTTCTTTGACAATTCCTTCAGTGCAGCTTCAACGTCTTCCTTCAATACCATTTGTTCTTGATCATAGGCCACCTCCTAAAATAGATGAAGATTGACCAGATCTTTTTGGTACAATGACTCTGTGTATTCCATCTATCTTCTTTTATAGTAATTGGCTTTATCTGCTCGAGCTGCTCTTTGAAACCTTCTGTTAGCTCTTTTATCTTGTCAGTTCTTCTACTTCTTTTAGATATTCTCTGCTCAAGGGCAATTTTCAGAGTCTCTTCTGACCCATTTTGCTCTTTTCTTCCTTTCTCATCTTTTTAATGACCTCTTGCTTTCTTCATGGATGATGTTCTTGATGTCATCCATAATTCTTCTCGTTTTCAGTCATTGGTGTTCAATGAAACAATTGTATTCTTTAGATGGTCTCTAAATTCAGAAGGGATATATTCAAGATCATATTTTGGCTCTCGTGGACTTGTTTGTTTTCAACTTCAAGTTGAACTTGCATATGAGCAGTTGATGGTCTGTTCCACAATCAGTTTCTGGCCTTGTATTGGCTAAAGATATTGAACATTTCCATCACCTCTTGCCACAGATGCAGTCATTCTGATTCCTCTGTACTCCATCTGGTGACCTCCATGTGTATAGCCATCATTTGTGTTGAAGACAGTATTGCAATAAATAAGTCATTGGTCTTGCAAAATTCTACCATGTGGTCTCCAGCCTTATTTCTGTCACCAAGGCCAAAATTTCCAACTACCAGTTATTCTTCTTTGTTTCCAACTTTTGCATTCCAGTCACCAGTGATAATCAACACATCTTGATTGCATGTTCAGTCAATTTCAGACTGCAAAAGTTAATAAAAAATCTTAAATTCCTTCATCTTTTGTTTTGGTGATTGGTGCATAAATTTGAATAATCATATTATTAACTGTTCTTCCTGGTCAGCATATGGATATTATCCTATCATTGACAGCATTGTACTTCAAGAAAGATCTTGAAACATCATTTGTGATGATGAATGTCAAGCCATTCCTCTTCAAACTGTCATTCCCAGCATAGTAGATCATATGGTCGTCTGATTCAAAATGGCTAAAACCAGTCCATTTCAACTCACTAATGCCTAGGATATCAATCTTTATGCATTCCATTTCATTTTTGACAGCTTCCAGTTTTCCAAGATCCACACTTCATACATTCTATGTTCCGATTATTACTGGATGTTTGCAGCTGTTTCTCCTCAAATTGAGTTGTGCCACATTAGCAAATGTAGGTTCTGAAAGCTTTACTTTATCCATATCATTAAGCTTGGTTCTACTCTGATGGAGCAGCTCTTTCTCAGTCATATTTTGAGTGCCTTCCACCCTAAGGGGCTGATCTTCCTGCACTGTATCGAACAATGTTTCAGGGCTGTTCATAAAGCTGCCCAGTGTTTCTCTGGTATTCATAAGGTTTTCCATGGCCAATTCTTTGAGAAGTTGATGGCCTCTTCCTTCTTCCTAGTCTGTCTCAGTCTATAAATTGCATTGAATGAAACCTGTGCACCATATGCAGCCCTGCTAGCATTAGAGACACTAGTGGCACAGCCTCAAGCCCCACAGTATGACAAACTGACAAACAAGTTTGTCTCCCTTAGCTGTTGAAACCTTTCTGCCCTCCCCTTACCTGGATCCGGCAGCTCTGTCGTCCCTGGCTTTTTCCCCCACCTCCCACATCTGGGCGTGGAGTCTGTCTCCCTCCCCTTGCCTGGATCCCATGGCTCTGTCTTGTCCCTGGCTCTTGCCCCACTTCCCACGTCTGAGTGTTTCGGATATAGAATCCATAATAGTGATAAAACTCCAGACTTGATTGAACGCAACTTTTTGTCTGTTCACTAGTTTGTGGGAAAGGCTGGTGAGAACTTGTTGGCTTCTTGCTCTTCCTCTGTCTGTTCTCCACCTTCCTCCTTGCCTTGCCACAACTCCACATCTGATAGCCAAGTTCTGACTGCTCCAGATTGAGATGGGATGGGAGGTTTTCTATGTCTAAAGCATTTTATTCTTTTTTTCTCACATGGTACTTTGTCTTAGTTAGTTAGTGCTTGAATAATACAAATATCACAGGCAGGTGGTTGAAAGGGCAGACATTTTTAGACTCAGAGTTTTGGAGGCTGGAAATCCAAATCAGGACATTGGTTCTAGGGGAGGGTCCTTCCTTGGCATAGCTCCAGGAGTTTTGTGTGTTTGTTTGTTTGTTTGTTTTGTCATTCCTTGCTTTTTGTCTTTCCCCTGTGTGTGTTTCTGTGTCCATTCTGCTCTTTTATATGACACCTCTCAGCAATGATTAAGTGTATAAAACAACCTAATCACTTATGACCTTCATTGAAAATCTCTACTCCCAAACAGTCACTTCACAGATTAGGACTTCTATGCTGTGGGGCACACTATTTAATTCATAACATATATTACTGTACTCCTGGGTCACTGGAGACTGGGCTTTTGATCTATAGAGCTGCATCTCTCTTCTACATATATGGGTACAGCTCCTGCCTCATGCCTTGAGTGTTTTGTGCTGCACCCCCAGTCCCTTTTTGCTGAGGTTCTCTCCTCTAAGTGAAACCATAAAAAACCAAACTCACTGCCATTGAGTCGATTCCAACTCATAGTGACCCCCTATGGGTTCCCGAGGTGGTAAATCTTTATGGAAGTAGATTGCCCAGTCTTCCTTCTGTGGAGTGGCTGGTGGGCTTGAACCACCAACCTTCTGCTTAGTTAGCATTCAGATGCCTTAGGCACTGAAAAGAGCCCAAGAGGAGCTCATGCTACCTCTTGCTTTCTGTGAGTTTCACATCTGTTAAGGAGCAACACTTACCAGTAAATTCTATGGGAGCACATGAATCCCAAAGCAGGGAACTTCATCCTGTTGTCACATAGGTTTTAGGTTCCTCAGACATGTGTCCAGTACTACTACAATGAAAACATTCCAGAGCTCTGATTGGCTGATTGGCTTCCAGAACTCAACAGGCTTGAGATGAAAGGGTATAGTCCTCTTCCCTTCATCTTGGACTTAGAAGAGTCTCTATCTCACAAATTTTCTCAGAGATACCCTTTTTATCAAAATTTTTCCCTGACTTCTTTGTATATCCTTAACTGATTGTAAAGTTCAAGAATCATAAAATTGGGTTTCTTTCACTTCCCATGCAAAATCTGTAAAAGACAGAAGTCTGTTTTGTACTCACTGTGAAATTTTATGGATCTTATACTCAGTCAAAAATGAGTTAGGTAAGTCTATTTATCACCCAGTTTCATGAGAATATAGAAATTAGTGTCAGTAGGAGTTTATTTTTATTTCTTTTTCCCCAAATTTCCAACTGGCATACTTAAAAAACAAACAAACAACAACAACAAAAAAAAACCTGTCAGCAAGTATTTCTGGCTTTATATTCAAAGAAGATTTTGAATTTGACCATATGTTGCCACTTTCACTGTTATTACCCTTATCTAAGCCACCAATATAACTCTCCTAATTAATTGGCCTCTTTATTGATCTTCTTTCTACTCCAACCCCTCTTTTATACTTTCATCCATTGCATTAGATAAGATAGGCTAGGCTGCATTAACAAATACACCCATACATGTAATTACTCAAAAAAAAAAAAAAAAAAAAAGATCTTACTCATGAAACAGTGCAGAAATTTCCTGGTTGATAATGCTGGTGGTAGTGTTATTTTGGGAACTGCTTCATGCAGTCATTCAGGGACCTACGCTGATAATGTCTCTGCCATCTTCAGCCTGTGGCAATTATTAACATTGGTCTGATGGGTTATCTCCATTCTTGTCAGCTAGAAGTGGGAAAGAGCTTTAATGAGCACACATGGGAGATCCTTATGGGCCAGATATGCATCATTTCCAATCACATTATATTGGCTAGAATTCAGGCACTATGGCCACATTCACTGGCTTGCAAGCTGGAATATATATGCACTTAGAAATAAGAGGACACGGATTTTTGTCAGCAACTAGCCATCTCTCCCACATTCATACAGAAGCCAGAATTATTAGAACTACTTCATTCTCCTGATCAAAGTTCTTCCCTGGTGTCCCATCTCACCCAGAGTCAAATTCCTCATCCTCATTTTACATGCCTCTTTCTCTTTACTAACTCTGTTTTAGATGCATTTTCCTTCGGCTATTCTACACATCTTAGGACTTACAAACTGTTTTCTTCTCAAATGCTATTTTTCAATTACCATCTTCTGGGAAAGAATTTCCTTGCATATCCTATATTAATTAAACCAGTTCCCACTGAGTGGAGTCCAAATCATGGCAACCCTGAGTGTGTCAGAGCTGTGTTCCGTATGGTTTTCTATGACTGATATTTCAGAACTAGATCACTGGGACCAGAGGCAACTCTGGGTGTACTCAACCTTGCAATGTTTCATTTAGCAGTTGAGGATATGAACCATTTGAACCATCATGGCTGTCTTATCTTAATAACCTTCTCTTAATTTCCTTGCCATGATTTGTTGTTTATAACTTATAACTATCTGGATATGTTTTATAGATACTCATTTTTTTTTTTTTTTGTCTTTCTCCCTCATGAGAATATAAGGATAAGAATTTATTTTCTTATTCAGTTATGTATACCTTGAGCTTATAACATTACTCAGCATATGTGTTGAGTGAATTTATCTGTTTTAGAGTTCACTGTATTACTTTAGATATTTGCTCTGGGTATCTGTCTCATTTTATAGCCTGTGTATTAGATAACATCAAATAAAATTTGAAAATGTTAGATAAAAATTAAATCATATTAACTTTTATATGACATGAGTAATTCATTTGAAAGATCAAATTGTTGTGATCATATATTGCTACATAGCAAACCACCATAAGGCAGGAGCTTCAACTAATAGCAATTATTATTATTATTATTATTATTGCTCAGAATCTGGGGATTGAGAATATTCAGGTAAAAATTTCAGTATTGCTCAAATAATTGCAATCAGAATTGGGCTAGGGCCAACTGAGCCATTCAGTGGCCACATCCTCAAGCTTTTCCATTCAAATATCTGATGCCTGAGCTAGAAAAACAGAGGCAGCATGGAAAGAACACCAGAGGCCCATCAGGTTACTCTTTAACACTTTCTCTGAAGTTTTTTTACATGATCTCACCTCAGAGCAGCTCGATTTCTACAAGTCTCCCACAATAAGTATCCCAATAAAAAACAACAGAACCTGCACTGAATCTTTTAACCTCACCTCTGAAGTGAGGTAGTGTTATTCTTGCATTCTGTTCATCAAGGTTGTAGCAAAGGTTGGCCTTGGTTTCGGGACAGGAGGCATAGTTCCACTTCTTGTTTGCTGAGACAAGTGTCAAGTATTTTGCAGGCCCATTTTAAAGCCACCAGAGTGTACAGTGTGCTTCATAAACCCTCATGCCTTCCTCAGTACTCAGTCATACAACTAAATTATCCCCTTTTGCTGTCATGAGCCCCATCTCAAACTTTTGACCTCTATACAGTGACACCGTAGACATGTTTTTGAATAGTGCCTAAGGCACTTGACTGCTAACCAGAAGGCTGGTGGTTCAAACCCACCAGCCACTCCTCGGAAGGAAGGTTGGCCAATCCTACTTCCGTAGTGATACTGCCTCAGAAACCCAAGGAGGGGTCGCTATGAGTCGGGCCGACTCGACGGCAAATAACAACAACAAAAAAAAAAAAAAAAAAACTATTTAAGCTCATTTTATCTTTGCTTTGATCTCATATTCCTGGCTACTGTTGAATATTTTTAAAAAATTGATGTCGATATTGAAATAGAGTTAACTTTTATAAAGCAAATCAATACGTATTCAGTGGGACATGGTTTCACACTTTCCTAACTGCACAGAAATATCCTATAACCTCTAAGAATATTGTAGCATTCTATTCTGAAAAGTGTTGATTTACCTAAGTCTGGTTTATCTACCAGCCACTCCTCGGAAAGAAGGTTGGGCAATCCTACTTCCGTAGTGATACTGCCTCGGAAACCCAAGGAGTCGGGTTTGACTCGACGGCACGTAACAACAACAACAACAACAGTTTATCTACATGAAATGACTGAGTTTTTTAAAAATCTCAATTTTAATATTGACCATATTTGTTCTCAAGTTAGTTGATTTGATTATGTCAAATATTAACATTAATAAAATTTCAAAATGATCATCTTCAAGCTTATTAAAATATAGCTTATATTTCTAAAATTCTATGATAAAAAAACATACAAATCTGAATCTTATTGTATGCTACTTCTATTTAGGTAATAATAATAGCTAATATTTATTGAGCATTTATGTACCAGACTACCAGGCACATTATATGTATTAATTAACTTCTTTAATCATCCAACAACTTTATGAGGTAGAAAATATGGTTAGTCTCATTTTAAAGATAAGTAGACTGAATAGGGAACAGTTGCGTAACTTCACAAGGTCCAACCTTATATAAACAGCAGAACTAACATTCAGAAATCATACCAAATGGTTCCAGGGCCATACATAGTCCATGGACCAGAAAACCAAACTCACTGCCATCAACTTGGATCAGACTCATGGCGACCCTTCCGTGGGTTTCCGAGGCGGTATCACTACGGAAGTAGATTACCCTACCTTCCTTCCGAGGAGTGGCTGGTGGGTTTGAACAGCCCCAGCCTTCTGGTTAGCAGTCAAATGCCTTAGGCACTATGCCACCAAAGCTCCTGAAGGTCCATAGTGACTTTCAAAACATAGCAAGGTTTTTAAAAATACAAAATTTACAATTATGCTGACCGATGTATTATTTTATTTCCTCTATCTTTGTATTAGAAGGAGCTCTGGTGGCACAGTGCCTGAGATATTTCCTAACCGGAAGGTTGGTGTTTCAAACCCACCAGCCACTCCACCGAAGGAAGATGGAGTAGTCTACTTCTGTAAAGATTAACCACGTTGGAAACCCAAGGGGAGTAGCTATAAGTTGGAATCAGCTTAATGGCAGTGGGTTTTTTTGGGGGGGCACGGGGGATAGTTTAATCTTTGCATTCCTAGAACTTACTAAGTATTTTTTTCTGAGTTTTAATGTGTCCTTGTGTAACTATATATATATATAGTTTCCCTCCCAGATATACAAATTATTTTTATTGGATAGAGTTCTGCCTTTTTGCTAATTATCACTTTATCATCTAGCAATTGTGGGTATCCATTTATTTATGTTGAAGTTTCATGTAGTGTTTATAGCTTATGTTTTTCAGACTAACAGTACATTCTGAATAACTCAGCATGATTCTTTGACTTTCACTAGCTGCCCTGCAAATTACTGTACACACAGTTAAAATAATTTCTAATAATTTGGAGAGACAAATACAATCACTAAAGAATCAGACACAAAATATCTATATAATTAAAACATGCAGTATACATAAGGAACAAAATAACTTACCTATAGTTGTAAATAAGAGCTCTGATGGTGTAGTCGTAAGGCATCTGGCAGTGGATTGAACCCACCAGTCCCTTGAAAGAAAGATGAGGCAGTTTGTTTCCATAAATATTTACAGCCTTGGAAACCCAGTGGGGCTAGAAATCGAGTCTATGGCAATGACTTTGGCTTTTTCGTTTATAGTTATAAATGTATTTTCATTTAAAAGTATAAGTCTTCAGTCTACTAACCAGAAAGTTAATCCGAATACATTGGCAGTTTTCCTGAAAGAATTTATAAATTTAATGCTTGAAGAATTTCTGAATGGTAATTACTTATACATTTCAATCACAGGGTCAATGCAGTCTTTCCTAAGCTCTTAGATTCATTAAATTGAATTTCCAGTCATCAATAGACTTGTTCCATAACCTTCATTAAAAAAAAAAAAAAACACCTTAATGATAGTAGCTGAAATGATAGAAAAATCAATCCTCTAGCATTCCCCAAAAGTACAACTGTCTATTGTGTACAGGTGTCCTAATTATTTATGTAGATTAAATGCTCTGTTTCTATTTCCTAATTTAACATTCCATAGTAATTATATCTCCCAAAAACACCAGAGAGAATTTTATTATGTTTTGTAGTGCTAAAAGGATGTTATTATCTTCTTTTAAAAATATTAATATCTATAAAATTAACACATGAAGTAAAAAAAAGGGCTCTACAGAGTGTAAAAATTGTCAAATTTAGTAATTCTCACCTGAATTTAGATAGTTCAGCTCCCTTGTATAAAGAAGATAAATTTTACAGATCTTTCTTCATTAAAATAACATTTAAAGAATTATAAAGTACCATTTAAAATAAAATATGTTTTGTCTAGATGTTAGATTGGGAGCTCTGGTAGCGTAGTGCCTAAGGCACTTGACTGCTAACCAGAAGGCTGGCGATTCAAACCCACCAGCCACTCCTCGGAAGGAAGATGGGGCAATCTACTTCCATAGTGATATTGCCTCGGAAACCCAAGGAGGGGTCGCTATGAGTCCTGTCCGACTCGATGGCATACAACAACAACAACAGATGTTAGATATCTTATGTCTACTTTTTATGGAATCATGTATGAACAGTTTAATGATATGTTCATTTTATTAGAATTTACATTACCCTATTTGTAGATAGAGTCTCTTTTTGGGGGGAATGGCGAAACTTTTGTTTTTTTTAATTTTTATTGTGATTTGGGTGAAAGTTTACAGAAAAAAAAATCATTTTCCATACAGCAGTTCTTACACAATTTATTTCATGACATTGACTGCAATTTCCCACAATATAACCGCTCTCTTCCCCCCTTCTCCCTATGGTTATGTCTTCCCTGTGTCCTTCCCTTCCGTGTACTCCCCATGCAACCCCACAGCCACCTCCAAGCTATCTTCCCATGCAAATACTGCCCTTCTGCTTTCCCATGATTGATTGCTCCAGGGAGTGTATCTACCTGGTGTGAATGTTCACCCCATATGCCTGTTTATTGTTTGCCTGGAAGCCACAGGAGTGAGTTCAGTTCCAGATCTGAAGGGTATCTAGGGGTCATAGCCTCAGTGGTCTCACCAGACTCTTTCAGACCAGCTAAGCCATTGTAGATGGAGTCTCCTGTGGTAACATTTATTCCAGCCAAAAGGACATGTGTCAATTGACGGTTGTTGTTGTTGTTTGCCATCGATTTGGACCCAACTCATAGCCACCCCTCCTTGGGTTTACAAGGCAGTATCACTAGGGAAGTAGATTGCCCAACCTGCCTTTCGAGGAGTGGCTGGTGGGTTTGAACCGCCAGCCTTCTGGTTAGCAGTCACATGCCTTAGGCACTATGCTACCAGAGCTCCTCTAAAAGTCAACACTGATTAGTATCCAGAAAAAAAACTATCTTATTCAAGTAATATATTTTTTTAAATTATTTAATCAACTTCCTTGAAGCCATTTGATAATTTTACTTTGCATACTCTACACTTATAAAATGGTGCCCAAACAATGGATACTGATTTGAAAATTAAAAAATTTTACTCTAATGTTGTGGCAGGTTCTTATTTCCCTGGTTCACCAGTTACTTGGTGTGATTAACAGTCTATAGGCAGTAAGGTGCAGAAAAAGATATTTGTGATGTGGTTCTGGCTTTGCCTTAAATTAGCTCTGACAACTTGAATCCATAACTGGGTCTCTGTTTACTTTGCTATACAGCTAACAAGTTGCAATATATAAATTCTAAAATTTACAGTTTATTCTGTCTATGACTCTATAATAGTAAAACTTTCCAGGACCCATACCTATTTCTGGATTCACACTTCATTTCCTTTTCTTATTGTTTAAAAATTTACCCAACAAATGGATGGAGATGCAAGGCTCTACAGTTTTATGCATACAAACATGTCCTTATTAAAGACACTGGATTTTAAAATAAAAACCTATTCTTATGTTTTTATGAAATAGTTATTTAAGGATATCAAACCAGGAAGATAAATATAAGTGGTGCTTGCAATAGATATTTAGAATTTCTATTCCAGGCTAGATGCTGTGCCAATTGCTACAAGGGACAGAAGAGGAAGTGCCTGAGCCCCAGGACTTCATACACTTCTTGGAAGAACCACATTGGGGCAACTACCACTATACACTATAAAGAAGAATAAACTAACTTTGAAATAAAAGCATAGGCAGTGTGCTGTTGGAAGTTCAGATAAAGATGCAATTAATTCCGATTAGGAGGGTAGAGGACGACTCTACAGAGGAAGGTGAATGAGAATTGGGTTTTACAATGAAGAGTTCTTACATAGTCAGTAAATGAAGTGTCTCTTTCATTTGCTGCCCAGAACGGTGACATTAATTAGCTTATTGTGCCTACTTCATTTTTTCATTTATGAAATATTGTAAAATGTTGTTTCTTTAAAGGAAAATCTATATTAAACATCCTTCTTTTATAATGGATTTTTAAATAAACCAATTGATATATGCATTTTAATCTATGATTAGAAAATAAAGATTAAAATCAGTTTTTGGGATCTTGAATTCTGCAAAATTTACATACAGTTTTAAATCAAATTAGTCAATCTGCCAAGTTTCTGTTTACTACTACTATGTTTGTGCATCTCTATTTCCCTTTGAATTTGGTACAATAGTCTTCCAGCACTAGTGTGCATTCTGAATGCTTCGGGAAATTTCTAAATAGACTCAATCAAATAAAATTCCTAAACTATTTCACTTCCAGACTCCATTAGATGATTTCTTAATGTTAGCTTTCAAAGAATCCTTTCTTTCTTTCTTTTTGTTACCTTATTGGCTCAACAAATTCACTTATCTGAAAATTGTGTGTGCATGGAAATCATCAACCCAGTAATTTAAATCCCTTTTCATCCAAATTTATCTGTTAAAATCAATCAAGTATTAATGACTAGTAATAATAAACTTAGCCAGGGAAAGCCCATAAATTAATTCAAAAAATAATTAATATCCAAAACCCTAAAGTAAGGGAAATATTTTTAAAACCTACTGAAATTCAGTTACATTTATTTTGCTTTTTCAATTACAGAAGTTTGCTTTATTCTAATCATACACATATTAGCATAACCTTTCCATCCTTGTTCCTATGAATTGTGCCTCCCCCCAACCCCACACCATATCCTTATCCAGCGAGTATGTTGAAATGTCCTAAACTATTTCATTTCCAATACAATTCACATCCAACTCATTGTTTAAAAACAAACAACAAAAAAAAAACCACAAGCTCTAAGAGTGAACCAGCATTTTATTTATCTGCCTACGTCAGTGGTTCTTAATTAAAGGCAACGTTTTCCTTCAGGATATTTTGCAATGTACTGACTGAGTCATTTTTTATTGTCATGGTTTGGGTAGTGTGATTAGGATATAGTGGGTAGAGTCTAAGAGTGATGCTGCAATATCCACAATGCACTGGAAAATAAAGAATTATATGGTACAATATGTCAATACTACCACCATTGAGAGACCTTGGACTAGGTAAATGTTATGCTTACAGCCAATTTAAAAATTGTGTAAGCATACACACATACTATGAAACAAAACAAGAGACAAAATTAGTCCACAATACAGTATGAATTTTGCTATAATGTTGAAGTCAGATTGCACTATTCTTTATATCTTCATAGAGTTTAGGAATATAACATGTTTCTTTCTCTGTAAAATCATCTCACCTTCCATGGGATGTGTATTATTGGGCACTCAGAATAATGGCTCTTCTTTGTATCTCATGGTTATGAGCACTGGTCTCCTTGGTTATAATCATCTCCCTATTGGACCCTCAGGAGTCCACCTAATCAATGTTTTAGAGCTTTTCCTCTATAGCACTGCATTCCTTTCGATAATATCTTGCTCTCATTTGATAAAGGTTCTTAACATATTACTTAATCTTAAAATCAGATGTCTAAATTGTGCTTCTCCATAATTCAAAATGCACAAACAGCAGAAAAGAAGATGATTGGGACCTTCTAAAAATTAAATTTTTATGTGCTTCCAAAGACTTCTCCAAAAGAGTCAAAAGAGAACCTACAGATTGGGAAAAAAATATTTGG
>NW_006921698.1:2746105-2746732 GCF_000298275.1 Orycteropus afer afer | reverse complement strand
ATTGTGGTCAATGACATGAGACAAAGTATATGTGAACTGCTGTATGAAAAGTGAATTTGCTCTGTAAATCTTCACCCAAATCAAAATAAAAAAACGAATAAATAAGTAATATAAATAAGTAAATAAATAAATAAATAAAATTGTGCTTCTCAAACATTTTTTTTTTTATTGAGCTTGGTGCAGCTATCCTGTCAAATAATACATCTTTGCTTATACCATCTAGTCCTTCCTAGTTCCCAGAAAGTCTCCATTATTTCCACTAGTGCTAGAAGATATCTTGTCAAGTTGTCCAAAGCATGAAATGAAGAAAATGGGAAATTAAAAAATTCACCATCATGTTTCTCTTACTGATCCCTTCCTAAATGTTCCTCTAATTGTCTTGTGTGTGCATGCACACATGCGTGCATGTGTATGTCTGGTCTAAAATGGCATAAAATGTCATATTATGGCTTGTTTTAACAATATGAATTATATGGTAAGTTTCTTTCCAGTAAGTTATTTTGAAGGATTTTTTTTTTTTTCTAGTATTCACAGCTCTGGTAGCATAGTGCCTAAGGCACTTGACTGCTAACCAGAAGGCTGGTGGTTCAAACCCACCAGCCACTCCTTGGAAGGAATGTTGGGCAA
>NW_006921698.1:2742210-2745485 GCF_000298275.1 Orycteropus afer afer | reverse complement strand
GGGAGGAACGGTTGGTGAAAGGGCTGGAGGGAGGCAGCATGTCTGGCCTTGCAGTAATAGGCCTTGGGTTACTGCTGGTAATCTTGCCTTCCCCTTATAGGGTTAGAGGAGGTCGGAACATGTGGCCTCCTTGCCGTTTTTGCATAGAAATAGAACGGCTCAAAAAGGATAATCATGTAACAGATTGCAGTTGGGCGATTATTTGGAAGTTTATTTAGTGTGACTGCGCAGACAAATAAAGTGAGGTTTATACGGATAGAAAGGTTGTGGTGCTGTGGTTCTTTCCTTTCACAGTACTGAAAATCTAGACTCAGTGCCACTGTGCTTTTGTTGTTGGTTTTAACACATTATTGTCATAGAATGCCATCCTGCCTGCAGATTCCATAAAAGCTGAGTATATTGAAGATCTATCTTGTTAAAAAGTGTAAGACATTGTTATCTTTTAACTTCTTATTAAATTATAAATGAAACTGGAGAAATTATAAGTATACAGCTTAATTAATTTCACCAAGTGAATTCACCTGTGTCAGCAGTACCCAGTCAAGTAGCAAATAGTGAGCACTACAGAAACCTTGCTCTTGTTCCCTTTTCACTACGCACTAAAAGATAACATCAATTCTCATTTTGAATACTTCAGTTCACTTTTTCTGTTTCAAACTGTATGTAAATGGAATCATATAATGTGTGTCTAAATTTTTGTCCCAATGTTATGTTTGTCTGATTCATACATGTTACTACTGTACATATCAAGCATCTGTTTATTTTCAATGCAATATAGTATTCAATTATATATATATGTTGTTTTTGTTTGCTGTCGAGTCGGACCCGACTTATAGCAAGTCCTCCTTGGGTTTCCACGGCAGTATCACTATGGAAGTAGATTGCCCCATCTTCCTTCTGAGGAGTGGCTGATGGGTTTGAACCGCCAGCCTTCTGGTTAGCAGTCAAGTGCCTTAGGCACTATGCTACCAGAGCTCCTATCTATCTATCTATCTATCGCCACAGTTAATATATTTGATTATTTATGATCATATGAGTTATTTCCAGTTTGTGATCATTATATGAATAGTGATGGAAGTCTACTGGCGTAGTGCCTAAGGCATTTGACTGCTAACCAGAAGGCTGGCAGTTCAAACCCACCAGCCACTCCTCGGAAGGAACATTGGGCAATATACTTCCGTAATGATACTACCTCGGAAACCCAAGGAGGGGTCACTATGAGTTGGATCCAACTAGACAGCAGGGAGAGAGAAATGTATTTGTACCAGTCTTTGGTGATCATATGAATGCACTTTTGTTGGGTATATAAGTAGGATTCATAGGGTAAAAGAATGTTATGATCTAATACTAAACAGTTTCTCAATTTACACTTCTACAAGCAGTGACTGAGAGCATTCTATTTGTTCCACATCCTTATCAACACTTAGTATTGTCTGTATATTTTGTTTTTGCCACTTTACTTGGTGTCATGATATATACTATGGTTTAAAATTGCATTTCCTTGATTATCTTTTTTTTTACAATCACTTGTTCAAGTCTTTGATCATTTTTTTTTCCTTCTTGTGTTGAGTTTTTTCCTACTTTATTGATAATACTTTACATATATTTTGATCTGAGCCCTTTGTTGAATGTTTATTGAAAAATTTTCTCTCCTTGTTTCCTTGTGTGACTTGTCTTCTCACAAATTTAATCTTGTCTTATAATGAAAAAAAATTCTTCCTTGTATTGAAGTCTAATCTATCAACAGTACCTTTTCATTGATCCTTTCTGTGTTTCATTTAAGAACTCTTTCCTTATACCAGGTAATGAAAATATACTCCTATGTTTTCTGCTAAAAATGTTACTGTTTTGCCTAGAAAACTTGATCCGCAATTAAGTTATAATTGAGTTTTGTATATGGCTTGAGACATAGATAAAGGTAAAACTTACTGCTGTCGAGTTGATTCCAACTCACAGTGACCCCTCCTTGGGTTTCCGAGGAGGTATCTCTATGGAAGTAGATTGTTCAATCTTCCTTATGAGGTGTGGCTGGTGGGTTTAATCACCAGGCTTCTGGTTAGCAGTCAAATGCACTATGTCACCAGAGCCCCCATAGATTAAAATATTTTGTTTTTTTACAATATTTTTATTTAATTAACTCAGCACCACTTAAAGAGATGACCATTTGCTTGCATTGTACTTGGGGGTGTTGTTTTTGAACTCCTCTCTTCTATTTGTCTTTGTCTATTCCTCTATTATGTCTTAATTACTGTAGCATTATTTTAAGCCTTGAAATATTGTAGTATAAATATTACAGCCTTGTTCTCTCTTTTTTCTTTTTTTTTTTTTTTGAGTTGCCGTGGCTATCCTTGGCCTCTTGCATTTCTATGAATATTGTCTGTACTTCCATTTGTCTGTTGTTGTTTTTAATGACCTTGGAGTTGGTTCCAACTCACAAAGATCTCATGCATTACACAAAAACTACTCCATAGAATTTTCTTGGCTATCATCTTTCAAGAAGCAGAATGCTAGGTCTTTCTTCTGTGGTGCCATTGGTGGTGGAAGGGGAGGGTTCAAACTACCAAACTTTAGGTTGGCAGTCAAGCACAAACTATTTGCTCCATTCATGGACCTTCTTACAGACATGCACTCAAATGATAAATAGAGAAGGTTGATAGTATCAAAAGTTTGGTGGATATTTGGCACTTGAAACTCTGATAACTACTGGTGGAGAAAAAAATTGTAAAATCTTGTTGGATATTGTTCAACCATTTTTATAAAGTTAAATAAACATCTTCCTTGATACCTAGTAATCCTTCACCTAGATATTTATCAAAGAGAAATGATAATTATTACACAAAAATCTCTGTATGATAATGTTTATAGCACCTTTTTTGTAATAGTCAAGATATGGAAATTATCCATCAAAATAAATTTTATTTAAAAAATAAATCTGTGTGGTATATTTATAAAGTAGAATACTGTTCAGTAACAAAATGGAGTAAATGGTACATGAAACAAAAGCATGAATATCAAAACTATTTACTTAGATAGAGAAAGAAATCAGACACACAAAAGTATATATTGCATGATTGCATTTATATGAAGTCTAGGATTGATTGAACTAGTTTTCAGAGATGAAATGTATATTGATGCTTGCTTTTTAGCTGGGGGTTTACTCATTGAAATGGAACTTTCCATCATCTATAAGATGATGGCAAATTCCATGTGTCTTATTGTTGTTGTTGTTGTTATGTGCCATCGAGTCGGACCCGACTCATAGTGATCCCTCCTTG
>NW_006921698.1:2700974-2742110 GCF_000298275.1 Orycteropus afer afer | reverse complement strand
CATCTTCCTTCCAAGGAGTGGCTGGTGGGTTTGAACCACCAGCCTTCTGGTTAGCAGTCAAGTGCCTTAGGCACTATGCTACCAGAGCTCCCTTATTAGTGGTGTGGATTGCACCATGATAGAAACCAAACCAGAAACCAAACCCACTGCCATCAAGTAGATTCCCACCACAGCAACCCTCATTGGATTTCCAAGGTGGTAACATCTTTACAGAACTAGATTTCTTCACCTTCTTTCCACAAAGCGGCTGGGGGATTTGAACTGCTGACCTTCTTGTTAGCAGTCTAATGCCTTAGGCACTTCAAGATGTGCATTTATTAAAATTAATCTAACAGTACATGAAAAGTACAAGCATTTCACTCTATATAAATTAGCTTTTATAGAAATAAAAAGCATATTAAAAATTAACCTGAGAAATGTTTCTTCTCAGCTATCTACAAGTTTATACAAAAATCAGTGATATTTTCTTTTAGTGGTTTAATGAATTCTTAGGTGACACCACCTAAGTTTTGAGATTTCTTTGTGCAAAGGTTTCCAATTACAGATTAAAATTCTTTGAAAAATGTAGGACTATAAAAAAATGCCAATTTCTAATTTTTTAAGTTTTCTTTTGTTGGAACTCTCTAGGAATCTCTATATGTCATTTAAATTGTCAGATTTATTGATCTAAAATAGTCATAATTTCTTATAACATTTGTGCAATTACTTAACACACCTGTTAATATTGACATTTGTGGGATTCAATGGTGTGCTAGTAAACCAGTTTTCTAGGGGGTCAGGGCTAAGGAAAAGAAGCTCTCCTTGATTTATCATGTTTGTCAATTTCCATGGTATAAATAATTCCACCATGGCCAATTTCAGGTTTTGTAACTAGGAAGAAATGGACATAATCAGCTCTTATGAGCCAGTAGGAGGCAGCTCCAGCATGTATATATTTCAACCTCTGTTGCAATCCGTAATGAAGCTGTGATATTTTGTTGCTCTTTTTTGGTGAAGTTTCTTCATTAGCTTCCTAGGGATCATTTAATTTCATTAGTCATTTCAAAGAACCAACGTTTGGTTTTCTTGATGTTCTCGGTTGTACCTCTCTTTTGTGTTTTATTAATTATGCTTTTGATAGTTCTTTACTTCTATTTATTTAGATTTAGAATGCTAATTATTTTCCCAATTTCTTAAAGCAGTATTTTGATTATTGATTTTCACTTTCTCCTGATATCAGCTTTTAATTAAGACTGTAAATCTCCCTCTAAGCATAGTACAAACTGTATTCCAGAAATTTTAATTTGCAATGCTTTTATTTTCATTCAATTTAAAATACTTTCTAATTTCCACTGTTATTTTCATCTTTGCCATACGGGTTACCTAGAGTTATAATACTTAATGTTCAAACACGTGAAACTTTTCTTTCTAATTATTGTTTTGTTACTGAATTCCCTAAAATCATAGTTCATATTATGAATTATTCCAATTCTTAAAAATTTGTTGGAACTTGCTATATAACTCAGTGTGTTGGCTTATTTCTTCTTCTACATTTTTGAAGTGGGAGTTTAGATTATTTTTGTGAGTGTTTTCCTCTTTCTGTTGTGTGGCTTGAGTGTTATTAATTTCCCTCCATTTCTGTACCACAAATCTTGATATATTGTACTTTGCTTCATTCAGTTCAATGTGTTTTTTTTATTTCTGTTAAGATTTCTTCTTTGACCCATGGATTATTTATAAGTGTGATGTTTATTTTCCAAGTGTTTGGAGATTTTCCTGTTATCTTTCTGTTATTGATTTCTAGTGTGATTCTGCCGTAGTTGGAAAACTCGCACTGTATGACATCAATTTTTTTAAATTTATTGTGTGTGTCTTTTGTGTGTGTTTTATTAGCCAGGATATGGCCTGTCTTAACATGGGCATTTGAAAAGAATATGCTTTCTGTTGGGTGAGTATTCTATAAATGTTGACTGTATCTTACTGATTTATGGTATTATTGAGTAAGTACTTCATTACCCTTACTGATTTTTTGTCTAGTTGTTCTATCCTATTTGATGAAGAGGTATCAAAATTCCCAACTAAAATTACAGATTTTTCTGTTTCTTCTTTTAGTTATATCAGTTTTTGCTTCACATATTCTGTAGCTCTGTTTTTGTTGAATACATGTTTAAAATTTGTATGTCTTCTTGCTAATTTGACTCTAATCATTCTATAATGCTACACTGTCTCTGGTAATTTCTTTTGCTTTAAAATCTACTGTATCTAATATTAATATAGACCCTCTTGCTTTCCTTTGATTGTTTGCCTGGTATATCTGTTTTTTTCTTTTTATTTTCAGCCTGCCTATATGATATATTATTATATTATAATTGTACTGAGAGAAAAAGACAAAGCTGCTCTGAAGGAATTGGAGAAAAACAAAACTCCAGGAATTGACAAAATGCCCATTGAGATGTTTCGACAAATGGTTACAGTGCTGGAATCACTTACTCGTCTATGCCAAGCAGTTTGGAAGACAGCTACCAGGCCAACTGACTGGAAGAGATCCATTTCTGTACCCATTCCAAAGAAAGATGATCCAACAGAATGTGGAAATTATCAAACACCATCATTAATATCACATGCAAGTAAAATTTTGCTGAAGATAATTTAAAAATAGTTGCTGCAGTGTATTACCAGGGAACTCCCAGAAATGCAAGCTGGATTCAGAAGAGGATGTGGAACAAAGGATATCATTGCTGATGTCAGATGGATCTTGACTGAAAGCAAAACATACTAGAAAGATGTTTACTTGTGTTTTATTGACTATGCAAAAGCATTCAATTTTGTGGATCATAACAAATTATGGATAACATTGAGAAGAATAGGAATTCCAGAACACTTAATTGTGTTCATGAGGAATCTATACATAGACCAGGAGGCTGTTGTTTGAACAGAACAAGAGGATACTGCGTGGTTTAAAATCAGGAAGGGTGTGTGTCAGGGTTGTATCTTTTCACTATACTTATTCAATCTGTATGCTGAGCAAATAATCTTAGAGCCTGCACTATATGAAGAAGAATGTGCCATCATGATTAGAGGAGGACTCATTAACAATCTGTGCTATGCAGACAACACAAGTTTGCTTGCTGAAAGTGAAGATGACTTGAAAAACTTATTGATGATGAGTAAAGACTACAGTCTGCAGTATGGATGACACCTCAACATAAAGAAAACAAAATCCTTGCACTGGACCAATAAGCAGCCTTATGTTAAATGAAAAAAGATTGAAGTTGTCAAAGATTTCATATTACTAGGCTCCACAATCAACACCAATAGAAATAGCAGTCAAGAAATCAGACATTGTATTGCACTAGGCAAATCTACTGCAAAAAAACCTCTTTAAGTGTTAAAGAGCAAAGATGTCACTTTGAGGACTAAGGTGTGCCCAACCCAAGCCGTGGTATTTTCAGTCTTGTCATGTGCATATGACAGCTAGACAATGGATAAAGAAGACTGAAGAAGAGTTGATATTTTTGAATTGTGGTACTGATGCAGAATGCTGAAAATACCATGGACAGCCACAAGAAAGAACAGATCTGTCCTGGATGACATGTACCCGGAATGCTTCTTGGAAGGAAGAATGGCCAGACTGTGTCTCACCTACATTGGTCATGTTGTCAGAAGGGACCATTCCCTGGAGAATGCTTGGTAAGGTCGAGGGTCAACAAAAAAAGGGAAAGACCTTCAAGAAGATGGATTGACACGGTGGCTGCAATGATGGGCTCAAGGGTCGTGAAGCTGGAACCAGACCAGGCAGTGTTTTGTTCTGTTGTACATAGGGTCGACTCATTGACACCTAACAACAACAATATTATTATAATCAAAGTCTTGTACAAGAACAATATTATTATATTTGAAGTCTGTAGGCCGTATATAGTTGGTCCTCTGATTTAATATACTCTGGTAGTTCTTTGTCTCTTCATTGGTGTGTTTAGAGTATTTCCATTTAATGCAATTATTACATGTTAGAGCTTATGTCTGTCATTTATTTTTTCGGTTTGTTCACTTTCTTTTTCATTTCTCTATTTTCTTTTTATCTGTCATTCCATGAGTTACTCGAACACTTATTAGAATTCTCTTTGGATTTATATATAGTGTTTTTGAGGGTAACTTTATGAATTTTTAGTGGGTTCTCTAAATTCTATCTGATTTCTGATGTATAATAAGATAATATCTAGAGAACTCATTAAAGATACAAAAAGTTACCCTCAAAAACACTACATATAAATCCAAAGGGAATTCAAATAAGTGTTCAAGTAAGTTTAGAGTGAGGGAGTGAGTGACACATAACAAATCAGTCTATTTTAAATCATTTTTTTATTAGTTGGAGTGAAGTATAAAAATATTACCCTATTTACATATGTTTAGCTGTTTGTAATACACATCCCTGGGTAACTCAAGCAGTTTACAGTTGGCTACTAACTTAAAGGTTGGTGGTTTGAACCCAACTAGCAATGCCACAGAGAAAAAGACCTGGTCATCTGTTTCCCTAAAAAATATAACCAACAAAACCATAAAACAGTTCTACTCTGTAATGCATGAGGTTTCCAAGAGACATAATAGACTCTATACCAATGAATTATGTTTTATGATGTTGTTGTTGTTAGGTTCCATTGAGTCATCTCTGACTCATAGTGACCTTATGTGCAACAGAACAAAACACTGCGCGGTCCTGTGCCAGCCTCATGATCCTTGTTATACCTGAGCCCCAAATTGCAGCTACTGTGTCAATCCATCTCATTGAAGGCTTTCCCCTTCTTCGTTGACCCTCCACTTTACCAAGCATGATATTCTTCTCCAAGGAATGGTTCCTTTTGACAACATGACCAAAGTAGGTGAGATGAAGTCTGGCCATTTTCACTTCCAAGGAGCATTCCGGCTGCCCACCTTCCAGGACAGATTTGTTAGACCTTTTAGCAGGCCATGGTACTCTTAGCATTCTTCTCCAACACCACAACTCAAAAGCTTCAGCTCTTCTTTGATCTTCCTCTTTCATTCTCACATGCATAAGAGGCCATTGAAATTACCATGGCTTGATTAGGTGCACCTTAGTCTTCAAGGAGACATCTTTGCTCTTCATCATTTGAAACAGGTCTTTTGCAGCAAATTTGCCCAATGCAGTACATCATCTGATGTCTTGACTGCTACTTCCATTGGTGTTGATTGTAGAACCAAGTAATATGATGTCCTTGACAACTTCAATCTTTTCTCCATCCACTGTGAAGCTGTTTATTGGACCAGTTGTGAGGATTTTTTTTTCTTTATATTGAGGTGTAATCCATACTACACACTGTAGTGTTTAATCTTCATCATTAAGTGCTTCAAGTCATTCTCATTTTCAGCAAGCAAAGTTGTGTCATCTGCGTATTGCAGGTTGTTAATGAGTCTTTCTCCAATCCATATGCCATGTTCTTCTTCATATAATCCAGCTTCTCAGATTATTTGCTCAGCATACAAGTTGAATAAGTACAGTGAAAGGATACAACCTTGATGCACACCCTTCTTGAACCATGCAGTGTCCCCTTATTCTTTTTGAATGATAGCCTCCTGATCTATATACAGGTTCTTTATGAGTACAACCAAGTGATATGGAATTCCCATTCTTCTCAATGTTATCCATAATTTGTTATGACCCACAAAATTGAATGTGTTTGCATAATCAACAAAACATAAGTAAACATCTTTCTTGTATTATTAGCATCCATCTGACATCAGCAATGATATTCCTTGTTTCATGTCCTCTTCTGAATCCAGCTTGCATTTCTAGAAGTTCTCTGTCAATATACTGCTGCAACCATTTTTGAATTATCTTCAGTGAGATTTTACTTGCATGTGATATTAATGATATTGTTTGATAATTTCCACATTCTGTGGGATCACCTTTCTTTGGAATGGGTACAAATACGGATCTCTTCCAGTCAGTTGGCCAGGGAGCCATCTTCCAAATCTCTTGGCACAGCCCAGTGAGTACCTCTAGTGGGGCATCCATTTGTTGAAACATCTCAACTGGTATTCCTTCATTTCCTGGAGCCTTGTTCTTCACCAATTCCTTCAGTGCAATTTTGACTTCTTCCTTCAATACCAATGGTTCTTGATCATATGCAATCTCTTGAAATGGATGAACATCAACAAATACTTTTTGGTATAATGACTTTCTATATTCCTTCCATCTTCTTTTGATGTTTCATGCACTGTGCAATAGTTTGCTCATAGAATCTTTCAATATTGCAACTCAAGGCTTAATTTTTTTTTTCCTCAGTTCTTTCAGCTTGAGAAATGCCAAGCATGTTCTTCCCTTTTGGTTTTCTAACTCCAGTTCTTTGCACATTTTATTATAACAATTGACTTTGTCTTCTCGAGCTGCCCTTTGACATCTTTTGTTCAGTTCTTTTATTTTGTCATTTCTTCCATTTGCTTTAACTACTCTCTGCTTAAGGGCAAGTTTCAGAGTCTCTTCTGACATCCATTTTGGTCTTTTCTTCCTTTCTTGTCTTTTTAATAATTAGCTTAAATGTTTTCTCTACATATTCTTATAACAACATAAGACAATGTTAAAATTTTTGCTTTCAAAAAGTCTAATGTAACTTAGGAAACTAAAGAGGAGAAGGAAAGTCCACTGTATTTCTCAATATTTTCTCTTACTGTGTTGTTCCTTCTTAAAGTTCAAAGCTTTCTTTTATTATTTCTTTTCTGTTTAAAGAACTACCTTTAGCCATTCAATAGATAATTCTGCCAGTGACATAGTCGCTTAGTTTTCTCTCATCTGGGAATGTCTTGACATTGGTTTAGGATTCTGGGTTCACATCTCTTTGCTTTCAACACATTAAAAATTTTGTGCCACTTCTTTATGATGAGAAATTCACTGTAATTATAATTGTTATGATCACATTTTTGTTTTTCTTTTGCTGCTTTCAAGACTTTTCCTTTGTCTTTATTTTCAGAAGTTTGACTATGATGTACCAGTATGTGGATTTCTTATTCTAGGGATTGTGCAGCATTTTGAATCTGTGGGTTAATATATTTTGCTTTATTTGGGAAGTGCTTAACCACATTTCAGCGAATATTTTTTCACTCTTCCTCTTTCGGGCACTCAGAAGACCTTTTGTTATAGTGCCACAGCTCCCTGAGGTTCTATTCTTCTTCTTTCCTCTTACCTCATTTGCTTACTATTTTTCTCATTGGAAATTATCTGTTATTCTATCTTAGAGTTCACTGATTCTTTTCTCTGCCCCTTCATTCTACTTTTGAGCCTACCAACTGAATTTTTATTTTGATATTATGTGTTTTCTCTTTTAAAATTTCTGTTTGGTTCTTCATTATATCTTATATTACTTTGCTGA
Source organism: Orycteropus afer afer (assembly GCF_000298275.1). Lineage (NCBI taxonomy): Eukaryota > Metazoa > Chordata > Mammalia > Tubulidentata > Orycteropodidae > Orycteropus > Orycteropus afer. Next base: position 2,734,749 of record NW_006921698.1, on the reverse strand, counting down.
GACTTTCAATATTTTTACTAAAATTTTCTTTTTTTCTTTTATTTTAAATATGTTCATAATTACTCATCAGATCGTGTTCATGTTGACTGCATTAAAATGCAGCATAATTCAAACATCTCTGTCACTGCGGTATTGACGTCTGTTGATCTTTTTAATTCAGTGTGATATTCTTGGTTCCTTTTATGACTAATGATTTTGATTGCAACTGGGAAATTGGGGTATTATGCTTTGAGAGCTAAATATTCTGTTTTAGGTGGCTTCCTCTGACATTGCTTCAGCAGGGAAAGGACAGTGCCATCTAATTACTGCCATACAGGAGTGGAAGATTTATGTTTATCCTCTACAGACACACAGGGGAGGAGTCTCGCTACTGCTTGGCAAAGGTTGTTGTTGTTGTTGTTATGGTGCTGTCGAGTCGTCTCCAACTCATAACAACCCTTCCTTGAGTTTCCGAGGTGGTATCACTACGGAAGTAGATTGCCCAACCTTCCTTCCGAGGAGTGGCTGGTGGGTTTGAACCAACCTTCTGGTTAGCAGTCAAGTGCCTCAGGCACTACACCACTAGAATCCTTGGCAAAGGCAGCAGTTCCAATTCCACACCTTGCCTCCAGTGGTAACTCCCTGGTTTAGAAGAGTACTCCCCTCATGCCATCCATTGACATTATGGCAAGAATTACCTAGTTACTTACTGGCCTTGATGAAAATCCTGTATTTCTACTCCTTTAACACCACATCAACAGGGGCTTGGGGCTCTTGATTACCATGTAATGAGAGTGGCAATCTAGGTTCCCGATGTGACCTTGTGGTGAAAAGAAGCTACTTTTTTTCATAGTGTATGGCTGGAGTAAAATAGTTTTTGACTGAAGGTTTTCTGTCTTAATAGGCTAGTCCTTTCCTTGTCCTTTGACTACTGGAGACCAAGACTTACTTTCTGTGCCGATTAGCACTTCCACATCACCAGCTTCTTGAACTCCAAATCTAGAATATATGAGGCAAAAACTAAACCCAGGAAACTCTCTGCATTATATTTTTTGGCTTGAGAAGTCTCAATTCAATCTTTTTTCTGTTCCCTACTTTCAGAGTTTTCTTGTGTTTGTTTTATAGTATCCAGGTATGTTAGTTATGTTTAGCAGGAAGAACAGGGAAAAGTACACCTCCTTTATAATCCTGGAAGCAGAAGTTCCTAATGTTCATTTTTGAAGAATATTTTCATTTGTTATAGAATTCTAGGTTGGCATTTATTTTACTTCAGTTCTTTAAGTCTATCATCCATTATCTTTTATTATTTGTTGTGCTTGAAAAAAGTCATCCATAGTCTTATTTTTGTCCTTTGAGGGTAATTCACCTTTTTTCTCTGGTTGTCTTTTTAAGTTTCTGATTATTGTTAGATATTTCAGAAACAGCTAACAATAGATATTTGAGATAAGTTACAATTGTGCTTAGATGAGATTTACTTTGTAGTAGCCTGCTGGGATTCTTCTGAACTTGTTAAATCTGTGCTTAACAATTTTTGTAAGTTTTAGAAAATCCTTGGCCAGTATTTATGTAAGTACACCCTTTCTCCCATTTATTTTTCCTGCTCTTCTACATTGAAAAAATTTATACATATCTTAGACATTTCACTAGTTCAATATTTATTTTATATGTTTTCTTGCCTTTGCTATCATTTTTCTCCTCCGTCTTCTAACCTACATATTTCTATTGTTCTATATTCTCAGTCACCTGTCTTGTCTTTTATATCTTTTTTGGGGTTCTGAATTTAGTTTATTTGGTTTATCACCATAAAATTTACATTTGATCTTTTAAATATAGTTTATAATTATCTATGAAACTTTCCATCTTCTCATTTTGTATTTCCCAGCTTTTTCCCCTTTCTCGAATATTTTAGTCAGAGCTATTTAAATAATTTTATATGAACACCTCAGTGTATTGATAGTCTGTTTAAATGTTTCTATTTTGCTTTGCCCTGTCTCTTCCCTGGCTTTTTAATTTTTGTTTGAATGCTATTTATTCTATATAAAAAGTTAATTGAGAGTTATGCTATCTTTCTCCAGAAATTTTTAAATTTTCCTTCCCTCCCTTTATTTATTTATTTATGCTAGGCAGATACAGTGTAGTTGTAATGTCTCAATCCAATTAGAAGCTGAATACCCTGTTTTTCATTCTCCCCACTCCTAGGGCATAGCTCTTCAGAGCTTCCAACTGAGTGACCTGGGGCATTCATTGGATCTCTGTCTGGATCTTCAGCCTGTTTATATATGTCTGAAACAGGCAGATGACTTGAAATAAAAGTTACTTTAGGTGGAGTAAAGCTTTCAGTATATCTTTTTTTATTTTTAATTTGCTGAAGTGGCATGACTCAAAATGAGAAAAAAACAGCTGAAAATGTCCATTAATCAAAATTTGGAAGGTAGGAAGTATGAATATAGGAAAATTGGAAATCTTTGACAGTGTAATGAAATCCATAAAGATCAATAGCCTATGGATTAGTAAGCTGAAATGGACTGGTAGTTACCATTTTGAATCAGAAAAACATGTGACACACCATGCAGGAAATGACAAATTGAAGAATAATGGTGTCACATTCATTGTCAAAAAGAGCATTTTGAGATCTGTCCTGAAATAAAATGATAGAAAAATATCCATATACCTACCAGGAAGAATTATTAACACAAATGTTATTCAAATTTTCAGGATTTGAAAATGCCAAAGATGAAGAAATTAAAGATTTTGTCTGAAACTGATCAAACATGCAATAAAGATGCATTGATAATTATTTATAATTAGAATGTGAAAGTTGGAAATAAAGAAGGGTAGGTAGCTGGACAATATGGCCTTGGTGATAGAAATGATGCCAAAGATTGCATGATAGAATTTTTTGCAAAATGAAAGACTTATTCATGGCATGTATCTTTGTTCAACAGTATAAACAGTGACTATATATGTGGACCTCACTGTATGTAATATTCAGGAATCAAATCGAGTACATCAGCAGAGAGAGATGATGGAGAAACTCAATATCATAAGTCAGAACAGTGCTAGGGAACAACTACAGAGAAGAGCATCAGTTACTCATATGTAAGTTCATGTTGAAGCTGAAGAAAATTCAGACAAGTACATGAGAGCCAAAGTATGACCTTGAGTATATCCCACCTGAATTTAGAGACCATCTGAAGAATATATGTAATGCATTGAACACTAATGATCAAAGTCTAGATGTGTTGTGGAATGACATAGAGGACATCATATATGAAGACAGCAAAGGTTATTAAAAAGACAGGCAATAAAGAAAGGACTGAAGTTGATGTCATGAAAAGCTCTGAAGCTTGCTCTTGAATATAGATTAACTAAAGTAAATGGAAGAATTGATGAAATAAAGAGGTGAACAGAAATTTCAAAGAACACTTCGAGAAGGCAAAGTATTATAATGAAATGTGCAAAGACCTTGAGTTGGTGAATCAAAGGGAAAACCATGCTTAGAATTCCTCAAGCTGACAGAACTGAAGAAAAAAATCTAGCTTCAAGTTGCAATATTGAAGGATTCTATGAGCAAAATATTGAATGACATGGGAAGCATCAAAAGAAGATGGAAGGAATAAATACAGCCACTGTACCAAAAAGAGTTGGTCAGCTTTCAACTATCTATGAGGTAGCATAAGACCAAATACCATGGTTATGAAGGGAGAAGTGTAAGCTGTACTGAAGGCATTGGCAAAAAAAAAAAAAAAAGGTTTATGGAATTCATGCAATACCAATTGAGATGTTTCAATAAACATATGAAATGCTGGATGTGAGCACATATCTATACCAAGAAATTTGGAAAAGAGATACCTGGTCACCTCTGACTGGAAGAGATCCATATTCATGCCCATTCCAATGAGACATGATCCAAGCGAATGGGGAAATTATTGAACAAATATCATTAATATCACACGTAAGTAAAATTTTTCTGAAGAAAATTTAAAAATGATTACAGCATCATATTGACAGGAAACTGTCAGAAATTCACACCAAATTCAGAAGAGGATGTGGAATATCAGTGCTCATATCAGATAAATCTTAGCTTAAAGCAGAGAATACCAGAAAGATGTTTACCAGTGTTTTATGGACTCTTCAAAGGCATTTGACTGTGTGGATCATAAAACATTTTGGATAAAACTGCAAATAATGGAAATTCCAGAACACTTCATTGTGTTCATGGGGAAGCTGTACACAGACTAAGAGGCAACAGAAGAAGGGAACACTGAATAGTTTTAAATCAGGAAAGGTGTGTGAGGGTGGTATCATTTCATCATATTTATTCAATCTATATGCTGAACAAAGGATCTGACAGGCTTGACTACATGAAGAAGAATGAATCATCAATATTGCAGCAAGATTTATTAAGTACCTGCAATATGCAGATGACATAACCTTGTTTGCAAAAGTAAAGAGGACTTAATGCACTTACTGATAAAAATTATAGCAGTATGGATTACAACTCAACATAAAGAAAACAATATCCTCACAATTGGACCAATAGGCAGCATTATGATAAATGCAGAAAAGTTTGAAGTTGTGAGGGATTTCATTTTACTTGTATCAACCATCAACACCCATGGAAGCAGCAGTCAGACATTCAAATGGCATAATTCATTGGGAAAATCTGCTGCAAAAAAACCTCTCGAAGTGTTCAAAGTGAAGATGTCACTTTAAAGACTAAGGTGCACCTGATTCAAGCCATGGTATTTTTCAGGTAGCTCACATCCATGTGAAAGTCAAGCAATTACATACTTTAGGCATGTTATCAGGAAGGACCAGTCACTGGAGAAGGACATTATGCTTGGTAAAGTAGAGAGGCCATGAAAAAGAGGAAGACCTTCAATGAGCTGGATTGATGCACTGCCTGCAACAATACACTCAAATACAGCAATGATTATGAGAACTGCATAAGACTGGCATTGTAGTCCATAGGGTTGTTAGGAGTTGGACCTAATTCAATAGCACTTAAGAATGACAACATAGTATTTAAAAATATATACGCATATATAGTTTAATCTTCTCTGGGACTTTCTTCTCAAGTTCACATTTCCTAAGGTGCTATCTGATTCTTTTCAAAAAATGACTTAAAAATGCACATCCATGCTTTTATTTTTTTTCTCTTGTGTAATAATTTGTCTTGTGCAAGTGACTTCAATGAAACCAGAGATCAATATAATTTGTATTTGAGTATATAAGAATGATGCTAAATCAAAGAAAACTCAAATTTATAAAATAAAATATAACAGAGTAACTTATGGCTCATTTTTACACTATAAACTTGATGCTCTTTAAGTTCTTACAGTTAAAGGACTGTTTTGTTACCTCTTCATTTTTGAGGGGCAGAAAATGCAATTGAATATGTCAGAACTTGTAAAGTGAGGTATTTACGTGGCTAAGGCGCATAATTTCACAATATGAAGATCAACAGAACTGAAACAATAATTGGTAAATGACTCAATCAGCAAATAATGAAAAATTTAAATTGAGCAATAAATTCAAAGTTCCCTCTTCCCTAATTGGATATACTCTAATTGCAAGCACAGTGCATTCAAAATAATGTATGTTAATTGATATGTATTTCTCCAGTGATAATTTAGGAACCATTCATTGTTATCAGTTTATATATAATATAATGTTGTGTGTAATTCACTGATTGTATTTAAGAAACACATAATTTCCAAAAATAAGCTCATCATGACATTCTCTTGAGAAATAAACTCCAGTGTTTTCTTTTATCTCTCTCTCTCTGTTTTCTTTCAAAAGCATGTTGTATACTAATTTTCTGCTTGCTTTTCCTGATCTTCCAGAATCTGATCCTACAGTCAGTTCTAGTCACACACGCATGTTCATTTTTGGGAACTTTTACCATATTCACATCTGGGCTTTGCCATATTAACCCTTACTCCTAATTGGATTTCTTGCTTACTGTTTGTATAAATTTGCTCATCCTTCAAAATTCTCTTTAAGGTCAGTCATATTCTGATAAATAACCTGGCTACTATAGGTAATTGTTATTTCCAGTTTCTCTAAGTTCATATTACATGTGTATATATAAGAACATCCTATCATATATCCTATTGTATCATATTATGTTTATAGCTATGTTGTTATTAGCTGCCACCAAGTTGATTTCAATTCATGGAAACCCTATGTGTTACAGAATAGAACTGGCCCATGGGGTTTTCTTGACTAACATTTGCAAAAGCAGTTCTCCAAGATTCTCATCTGCAGAGCTGCAGGATGGGTTTGCACCATCCACCTTTGAGTTAGCAGCCCATAGTAAACTACTTGCATTCCCCAGGCTCCTACTTGTAGTACAGATATGGCTTAGCTCAATTTAAGAAAAAAAATTTACATATAATTTATATTCTTTATCTAGCTTAATCCTATGAGTTGGAACCAACTCAATGGCACTCAAATACAAAAATATCTGGCTAAATAAAATGTACTTACAAGGAGCTTTGGGGGTGTAGTGCCTAAGGCATTTGACTGCTGACCAGAAGGCTGGCAATTCAAACCCACCAGCCACTCCACAGAAGGAAGATGGTGTGATCCACTTCTGTAAAGATTGACCTCCTTGGAAACCCAATGTGGGTCCCTATTAGTCAGAACCTACTCAATGGAAGTGAGTTTAGTTTTTTGGCTTTAGTATGGGGAGTTGTACAGTCTTTCTTTTAGTCACACATGTTCAGTGACTCATTATTTGCTCAATTTTCTTACTCGTTTATGCTAGATTATTCAGATTACCCACAAAGTATAATTGACCGTATTATTTCCAACGACTCTGGATATAAGATATCTCATGTCTTCTTCCTTTTCATTTCTCTTTCTTTTTCTCCTATTTCACCCCCATGAAGCAAGACTAAAGCAACACCAGCTAAATCATTTACTGCTCACAAGCATCAAGTTAACATGATTTTTTAAAAAAATATTTAATTTCTACCTAAATAAAATTTTAACTTACCTCTGGTAACAATGTTATCATAAAGGTAATTTATATCTTTTTTTTTTCTGAAAACAATTGCATAATTTTTGAGAGGCCCATAATTACCTAATTTTTGAGAACTCTCATCATCATGAGTTTGAAGACCATGTCAGTTTTATTTTATCTCCTATCCATATCAAAATATCATGAATTCTTCCAAACAACACTTAACCAGTACCTCTTCTATGAAAAATTTAGAATCATATAAATAACACTTCTTTTAGGATTCCAAGTATATTAGAAACTGCAAGCATTGAACGAATCCTCTGTACTGAGTCTGCAGACGTTGCGAGACTCTGTAGGCAAGAAAGCAATCCTGAGCAGCACAAGTTGCCTTGAAATTGCCCAGGTTTACCAAAGTGTCCACCCCAGGATATTCGTGTACTATGTGAGAGGTTCAGTAGTAGCTATTTAGGATATAGAGGAAGAGTGCAGGTGCACTCTGTGGACTGCCTAAACTACACATATTGCTTGTCTTTTGCTTTGGCTTGCCCCTGGGATGCTGAGTGCTAATTTACAGGTGTTAACTGTACTCAATTTAAGAAAAACTCAGTGGCACAAATGATAATGTCACCTTATATATTACATCAGTAAGTGGATAATATATTCTTTTATAATAGTATTTATTGTGAAATACTACTTAAGATATTACTTGGCTCAAAAGTATTTACTTTTTATGAGTTTGATACTTAAGGACATCTTTCATTATGGAGTTCTATTCCTCTTGTTCAGCATATATAAGTAAAAAAAATAACAACAACAACAACAAAAAAAACCCTCACTGCTGTAGAGTCAGATCTGACTCATAACAACCCCTCCCTGGGTTCCAAGGTGGTATCACTATAGAAGTAGATTGTCCAATCTTCCTTCCGAGGAGTGGTTGGTGGGTATGAACCACTAGCTTCTCGTTAGCAGTCAAAAGCCTTAGACTCAACACCACCAGAGCTTCTGTATGTAAATAAGTAAATTGGGGAGACCAGAAATGAACCTTTGAAATGTCACTATTTAACAGATACAGCAATTTAAAAATTTGAGAAGAGTTGTTTGTGAGGTAAGATGAGAACCAGAATCTAATATTGTTTCAGAGCAAAATGAAGCAGATTTCAATAATGAAGTTTTGTTAACAGTATAAAATGGCAGAAATTGTTTAGGCAGGAAAGATTTGAAGCTTGAAAATGATGCCACTGGTGTGCTGAAACTCTAGATAATTGGAGTAGAAGCTACATTTCAGTAGGTTATGGGATTTGAGAAATAAAAACAGTAAGATGGACTATTTAAAGAAGTTGACAGTGAATAGGAGGAGAAGAATGGGTTCATAATTTATGAGAAAAATAGAAATAAGGAGAAAATTGGTGTTGAGAGGATAGACTTGAGCACTTGGGAAAGCGCGAGTTAGGCCATCAGCGACAAGGTGGAGATTGAAAATCAGACCGAGTAATGAAACGTGATAGATCCTAGCCCAGGTAGAACAGTCACAGAACTTGAAGAAATCAGTCAGACAGAGAAAGAAAAGCGCTAGAAGAGGCAAAGTCATACGTAACTTTTACCTTGGGTCTAAAATGCATTTATGGCATTTATACATGATGCTGCTTCTTTTGCTCATTGAAGTAGGAGGCCATATATTGGCTGAGCTATGAGGGATCAGCTCAGAGAGAGTTTTGAGGATGATAATAACAGATTTCACAGGAAGGGGTAAGGGTGTGGAAGAGGGGGTACATAGTGTACAGCTGAGCAACAGAGACTGTAGCATGTGATTGGTCATGTTCTTAATTTTAATTAATAATACAAATATAATATTGCTCTAACCTTTAATTACTATTGTAACATAGCAATGCTTATTGATTTCACCTGTTTTTTTCCTTGAAAAATTGAATTGAACCAAGGCAGTAATTACTAAAATTAATGTAATGTAATCACAACATGTGGTTGATGATTGCCTATTTCAAGTGGAGTGATATCTCTCCCTATTAACTAGTGTATCTTTATAGTATTTCTTTCTCCCTAAAATATCAGGGTAAATTTTAATAAGACATGATACAAAACACTTGGGAAAAAATAAACAATATAAAAAGAATTAGTATGTCTTTCAAGATTTATAGAAAATTATTTAGAAATGGATAGTCAAATTGTGTTTTATCATCAAAGTGAAGCACTGGTAAAACCTCATTGGAGGACTCAAACTATGTCCCCATGTGTTCCCATATAAACTTGGGGTTATGTGAATAGAAAAGAAATTATTAACAGTTCAATGATTGCAGTGTAAATTAAGATCTTTGTTATAGTCTTAGTCTTTGACATATTCACCTTTATTTTATAATCATTTTTTCCTTTTATATAATGACAAGGACCTTGTCCCCTCTAATATCTAAAATGTGCAAATGACATTCAGTAAATGTCTATTCAGGTGAATTAGACAAAGTGTTAACCTCCACACTCCTATAGTTTCCTCATTTTATTCTGTTTAATTTTAAGTAGATTGCAAATAGAGATTAGGAGAAGAACAACATCTTACCCAAGTAACACTACATTTGACAGCGTTCATCTTTTGTCAACACAGCCTAAGACTACTTATTATCAGTATATTACTGACATTTAGATTCATTAAATCTTCTTTGTAGTAAAGCTGTGTTCAGGGAGACAGACCATTTGTCTGTCTTTGTCATTAAACTTTAATACCAAATTTAAAATGGTGCTACCAGAAGGTATATACAGTTTTCATTATGAATTTCCTTGAACTCCAATATTATTTTGTGCTAGCTTCTGCCACAAGAAATATTTAGAATGAGGGTTAATTAAAATAAATAAGTAAGTCCATACTGATATGGTATGATGTCTAAAAGTTTAGGGGTAGCACAATTTAATCAATGCTTAAGTTTTTCTCAATTTAGCAAGCAAGCATTAAGATTAAGAACAAGATCGTGCATGGTTTAGTCCTTTGGAGCAGTTAGTAGTTTGTGAATATTTCAATCTATTAATGACATACTGTCAACATAATTTCTCATTCATTTATTACCCTTATTTATGCCTTCCTCAATGGCTAAAAATATCACCCAAACAATCTACAAATTAGGAAGATCCTCCATTAAGGATGATTTATCTCTAGTGAAGATTAAGGTTGAATTTCATAAAGATCTCTTCATGCATCACAAACACTGATCAAATATTAGTGGCAGCCTGACAAGATATGTCCTAAATTATTTTAAGTTGCTATCCGTCCAAATAGGAAGGACTGCTACTATTAATTGATGATAATACTCAAACATATAATGAAGTAGGATGTCACTGTTACATATTTGCCATCCTGAATGGTCAACATCATTTTTTTCCAAAGGTTTATTTCTTAAAGATTATTTTATTTCATTCAGGGGGAAAAAAATGTATGAGCAAAGTTATCTAAGCTTTCCCTTAATAACTCTCATACACATTTGAGAAGAAATACACTGACACATAGATTATGGGTTGTGCTGTCCTGACATCTACATTGGATTTCCATTTTCAAAAAGGTGGCATGGGTGTTTTCTTTTATACGTTGCCATTGTATAAATTTTTGTTTATTAATATATGAACAAATTTAGGATATGATTCTACTTGGGTTTGTGATTTAAGCTCCACTATTTTTATAGTAGTATGTTTCACTTTAGCTGACTGTTGAAGACATTGCTCTAAAGTTAACTGTCTCTATGGTTTAGTTGCCCTGTAGTTATTTGTCATGGTCTGTAACCTCAAAGCTATTAGTGCTCAATAGCATCCCAAGTTTTAATTCAGAATATCAAATCTATTGAGGGCTGCGTGTTGTTGTGGTTGTTAGGTGCAATAAAGTTGGTTCTGTCTTATACCAACGCTATGCAAAACAAAACAAAACACTGTCAAGTCCTGTGCCATCCTCACAATCTTTGCTATGTTTGAGCCCATTGTTGCAGCCACTGTTTCAATCTATCTCATTGAAGGTCCTCCTTTTTTTTTTTTTTTTCACCTACCCTTTACTTTACCATGTGTGATGCCCTTCTCTAGGGACTGGTACCTCCTGATAACATGTCCCAAAGCGTGTGAGACAAAGCCTCACCATCCTCACTTCTAAGGAGCATTCTGGCTGTACTTCTTCCAAGACAGATTTGTTCTTTCTTCAGCAGTCTACGGTACCATCAATACTCTTCACCAACACCATAATTCAAATGCATTAATTAGTCTTCAGTCTTTCTCATTCACTGCCCAAATTTCATATGCCTTTAAGGTGATTTGAAACACTATGGCTTGGTTCAGGCACACCTTAGTCCTTGAAGTGACATCTTTACTTTTTAAAGATATATGTGTTTTGCAGCATATTTACCCTATGTAATATATTGCTTGATTTCTTTTTTTTAAAAAAAATGTTTTACTGTGATTTGGGTGACAGTTTACATAGCCTATTTGTTTTCCATTCAAAAGTTCATACACATTTTGTTTTGTGCCATTACATCATTTCATTTCTGGATTGCTGCTCCTATAGGAATTGCTTGTAGATCCAAGTAAAATTCAGTCCTTGACAACTTTGACCTTTTCTCCATTTATTATGATGTTGTATGATGTTGTTTATTGGTCCCATTGTGAGGATTTTTTTTTAATTGAGGTGTAACTCATCAAATCTACTCTTGATATGGTCTCTAAATTCAGATGTCAGATTATCCAGGTTGCACTTTGATCTTAGAGACTTGTTTTAGTTTTCTTCAGCTTCAACTTGAACTTGCATGTGAGCAATTGAAATTGGTGTTCTGTCAATTCTTGCAGCTTTTTTTTTCCCCCAGCAATTCCTTCTGTGCAGGTTGGACTTCTTCCTTTAATGTTTTTGGTTCTTGATCATATGCTACTTTCTGAAATAGCTGGATATCAAGCAATTCTTTTTGATACAGTGACTCTGTGTATTCCTTCCATCTTCTCTTGATGCTTCCTGTGCCATTCAATATTCTGACCATGGAATCTTTTAATATTATAACTTGAGGCTAAAATGTTTTTTTCAGTCCTTTCAGCTTGAGACATGCTGAGCATGCTCTTCCCTTTTGGTTTTCTAACTCCATATCCTTGCACTGTTTTTTAAATAATACACTGTCTTCTTGAGCTGCCCTTTGAAATCTTCTTTTTCAACTCTTTTAGTTCATCACTTCTTCCATTTGCTTGAGCTACTCCATGTTCAAGAGCAAGTTTCAGATCTTTTTTCTGACATCCACTTTGGTCTTTTCTTTCTTTCCTATCTTTTAAATGATCTTTTGCTTTCTTTATCTATGATGTCTTTAATGTCATCCCACATCTGGTCTGATTCTTGGTCATTCATGTAAAATGCATCAATTCTACTCTTGAGATGGTCTCTAAATTCAGATGGCAGACTATCCAGATTGCACATTGATCTCGTGGACTTGAGTTTTCTTCAGTTCCAACTTGAACTTGCATACGAGCAATTGATATAGTCTGTTTCATTTGGCCCCTGGTCTTATACTAATTGATGAAATTGAGATGTTCCATCATCTGTTTTCACTGATTTAGTTAATTTGATTCCTGTACACTGCATCTAATGAGACACATGTGTGTAGCCACTACATATGTTGTTGAAAAAGAATATTTTCAATGAATAAATCATTGGTCTTGCAAAATTCTATCATCTGTTCTCCAGCACTTTAATATCTAAATATCGAATCTATTGAGGATTGCATATAGGTTATGTATTTCAACTGTTCTATTAGGCCTATGATTCTCATCCTGAGGTATAATTAGAATCTTTAGTCACCCTATAAATTTGAACCCACAAGCCCTATTCCAAAGCAACTTACTTGAAATCAGTAGGAAATTTGACACAGGTTTTGGGATTCTGATGCTTGGCCACTAGTTAAGCACCACTGGGTCAATGTGTCAAAATATGTCCCTGAATTGCAACTGCCCAAGGGCCCTGTGCATGGGTTTCATCATATTGCCTTGCCTATTAAAATCCTCTTTTTCAAATTTCCCGTGGTCTGATGCTTTGTGGCTAAATTAAGCAAATTAAAAAACAAATACCCCAAAATTGCTGCTGCTATATCCCAAAGTGCTCACTGTTATAACAAGAGCTCAAAAATGTTATTTATTACTTTCTTCTATACCATGTTTTGGAGGACCATGGGGATGATTGTACTTTTCTTGTACAGCTGTTTTGTTTTTACTTTACAGGCATTGTCAATTTCATAACTCTCTATCTTTTACTCATTATTTTGGTTGCTAGAATGTGTGGTGTCCAATCTCTAGTGTACCACTACTATGTAAGCTTATAGAAGGTTTTATTATTATTATTATTTTGCATAAAACTCACTTCTGGCTTCATTTATTTTCCTAAATTGATTTCCTCGTTGCTTCCTTTGTTATTTACTGCAATATGTAATACATTAAGTATAAATATTGAAATACTGAAAGTCTCTCAAATCCATCTTGGAGCATATTGTTGTTGTTGTGTCCTTTTGAGTCAATTCTGACTCAGAGTGACCCTAGAGGACAGAGTAAAATTGCTCCATAGGGTTTCGTAGGCTATGATCTTTACAGGAGCAGATCACCAGGTCTGTTCTCCAGCAGAGCATGTGATGGGTTCTAACCCTAACACTTAACCATTGTGCCACCAGGGTTCTTTCTTTGGGGCTTAAAATATCCCACTGCCTTAAGTTGATTCTGAGTCATAGCAACACCATACGGTTTCCAAGCCTGTACATCTTTACAAAAGCAGACCGCCTCATCTTTTTCCCATAGAATCACTGGTGGGTTTGAACCACTGACCTTTTTGTTAGCAGCCCAGTGCCTTAACCAAAGTGTCACCAGAGCTCCTTGTTTGGAGCTTGACAAGGTATAAATAAATGTGCTGAAGCCTCTGATTTATGTTAGCCCCATTATGTGGACAGTACAGAGTAATATCATACATACACAGCAACCTTACTGAGCTCAAAAAAGCTAGCCAAATATTGGGATAAAACAAAACCACACCAATATAACTATGAGTAGGGAGACTAGAAACTGCATAGGATAAAACGCGTGTACTTCATAAAGGAAGTAGAATACCAAATTAGGAAAAGAATAAAATTATTGTACTAAGCTTAAAATGGTAGTGAGAAATGAGGGTTGATTTTTAACAACAAAGAAAGTGCCAGAAATCATAAAGAAACTGACCTGAACTAAGAACACATTTCTCTGTAGAGATTTCCTGGAGGAAAAAAGAAGTCCTGTCATCATCAGAAGATACCTAACGCCTCACTGTGCGGTTCAGCATAGTCAATGGATGATGACAGAGTCTCAGATTTTTAAGAAAATTAAAAACTATGCTCTGAGTACCTTTAAAAAAAATGGGGAAATATGCAATACATTTTACAGTAAGCCCCTTAAAAAGCTGAAATTTTTGAAGTTGTGGTCTTAAAAATGATGTATTTTTAGATATAAACAAAAAACCTTTTTATAAATACAGACTGTTTTCTCTGAGTTTCCAGGCAAATAGATTTTAACTTTGCTGTAAGTTTCCAGTAAATTATGTTTATCTGTTGAAAGGGTGAGGAGAATTGTGCAGGATACTCAGACAAGGGAATTTTTTGCACATCTGGTGAGTTTCAATTAATATTTTATTTTGCTACCATGCAATGGGGCAGACTATATAAGGCTATGTGTTGCTCCACCATTCATACCAAGGAGGAGACAGGAGAGTTCATTCTGACACAATGATAGATTTATTCATTTTCTTGGTTTGTTCTTAACCTCACAAAAAGTACCTGGCTTATATAGTATGTACTCAACTATGCTTTTACCCCTTATTATATTTACAAGTAAAATAGGAGAAAAGAAGAGTCAGAGTAATTAAAGATATTTAAAAGAAAAATGTTCACCCGGTGGCCAATGATAGACAGAAATCTTTATTACCTTTAAAAAGCATGATATTCTACTTGGAAAAACTCCAATAATACAGCTTCATCTTGCCTGAAATTTTAGTTTCATGTTGCTGTGTATGTAGGAAAAAAATGCATCATTTGTATTTTAAATCAGGTATAATTATGTATATAATTAAAAATTTTATATATGACATTTTAGATGGCTTTACATTGTAACTATTTATTTAATTTGTTTTTGTCCAAAATATATAGAGAACTATCATTGCAAAATTTTAGTATTTTTTTTATTTCTTTCATCTATTAAGTGATTTTTTCACATTATTTTTTATAATTCAAAAATAAAAATATCGTATAACAAGTATCTGGGAGCTCTGGTGACATAGTACATAAGGCATTTGACTGCTAACCAGAAAGCTGGCAATTCAAACCCACCAGCCACTCCTGGGAAGGATCTGGTATCTATCAGGCACTATCACTAGGTGGCACTCTCCTTTGTCAACCAAAAAACAAACTCACTGCCACACAGGATTAATCCACTAGTGACAAAAATGTTATTGAGTCAGTTGGTTTTTCTATCTAATTTTATTTGCTATATTTTTTGTATGTTACATGATAATTTGATATTTTTTTCTACAATTTGTGAATTTCAATGTCACAAAAGTTTAGTGTAGTTTAAGAGAATAATCTAGAGATATAAACCACAAATTCCACTATCATCACTGAGGCTACCAATCTTAAATCTGCGAATATAAATGGCAGTAATAAATAATTCAGTTTTTGTCAAACAACGTACTAGAGAAGAAAAAAAAAAGAATTAAAAATTTGACTAAATTTGTTCAGTTTCATGATTAACAACAATAATTATGGTAACTACTTAGAAATTGCTTTAGATGTGTCTCCTGTGAAGAAAAATTTGAAATATTTGTTTTTGCTGTTTATTTTTTCATATCACCAACTTAAGTGATATGACAGCCTAGCCTAAGATAGCTTACCATGTGAAAGGCACTGCTCAGTAAGACACAGATGTGAACTGCCTCTGCTTTCAGGAAACTCATAAGTTTGGAAGAACACAAATGTATATATGTGTACATATGTATATATAAAAAAACTAAAAAACTCCCTGCTGTCGAGTCAGATCAGACTCTTAGCAACCCCACACATATATATGTGTATGTGTATGAAAGTTTTTTCATAGACAGAATAATGATATTTCTTTAGTCTAATTGCATGAACTGGAAAGTATTATAAAAACATATGAATTGACAAGAATGGGTACCAATTGCAAACAGTAATCTGACCAAGGAAAAAAACAGATTATATGAAACAAGGTGCCATTGAAAACAGAAGGGGAAAAAAAAAAAAGCCACACATACACTAAGATGATTATATGAGAAGTTCTGCTTGTAGAAAATAGGCTCAGAAGGGCTGCATTTTATAAACAACTAGCAGTTGATTGGAAATAAACAACTGTAACTCAGGGAGGTGGGGCCTGAGGTATTTGCTAAGGTGGCATCTATGCTGAAATTACAATCAAAACTGTAGATGTAAAAGCAATTATTCAATTGCTCATGTGGAGGGAAAAAGAGAGCCCAGATGCAAGAGTAAAGAAGCAGAAATGGTGTTTGGCTGGGAGCTGGATACTTAAGGTCAAGATAGGTAACAAATGCAGCAGGGAGGTTGATGGAACTGAGTGGTAGCTCCCTGTACACACGCTCACTGGTGATTGTCAAGAGAAAGTGTCCTTAGTGGTAGCAAAACAATTAATTTGAAATGAGTAAAAGTGAGTGATATATGTATTAATGTTTTGATAGTGAGAAAGGAAAAGAGAGTAAATAATAATAGGAGATAGAGAAGTTGATAGAAGGCTTTTATCATTTAGTGGTTTTGTTTTCAATCATGAGGAGGTCCTGGTCAGGATTATAGATGGAAAGAACTACAATGTGAGAGAGAATTGATGAGAAAAGGAAAAAAGAAAATGGAGGGCATGTGCAGGATTGTAGCAGAGGTCAAAGGCACAGTGTTAAGAGGTCAGCCTTCAAGGAGTACTAACATTTCCTCTTCAGAGATAGGAGGAAAGTGGAGGCCTGTGGGTGAAGACACAGAGAAATGTATTTTGCAGAAACATGAGGGGATTTCCCAGAGTTAGGAAGAGCTCAACTAGACCCAATTTTTTTTGGTATAGTAAGGGTCCCTGTCCCACGTATCCATGGTCCTCCTATTTTCTGCAATTAACTTTCTCCATCCTCAAATACTTGTCTTCCTTTTTTCCTCCTTAGCCTCAGACACCACCAAATCCAAGAAGCTGGGCCTCTCCACAATAGCTAGTGCTTGTGTTATATATTCCCTCCCAAAATACCTAGTTCTCTCAATCCTTTTCCCGACTGTACTGTAAATATTATTTGTTTCTATTATTTTCTCCACCACTAGACTCTTTATCTTTTTTACCCTTGGTAGCAATCTTGGTGATAGACATGGAAAGCAATGAAGAGAAAGCACATGACATCTGCTGTTTGCTTACTCTCTGTTAGGCAGAAGTATGCACAGAGCTTCATGGGGTCAATTTTACTATCATTGTATACATTTGGGAGACTATGCCTCTATAAAATTAATTGCATAAATTCACAAATTTAATTTAAAAAAAAAAAAAAAAGAAAAACTCACTGCCATCGAGTCGATTCAACTCATACCAACCACTCCTTGGGTTTCTAAGGCAGTATCTCTCTAGAAGTAGACTGCCCAATCTTCCTTCCTGCTGGTGAATTTGAACTGCCAGCCTTCTGGTTAGCACTCAAATGCCTTAGAAACTACACCACTAGAGCTTTTCAGATAACTAATAAGTGATGAAATTGTAGTAAAAGTCAGGTAACATAACTCCAGAATACTCTTTACAGTTATCTAATTGATTATGCAAGAAGCCATAGGCACTCAGAAGAAAGATGTTGTGCTACCAATGTTCACTTACAAATTATTATTTTTTTTTTCTAAATGATAGTTACAGTCTCAATAATTTGAAAGTTACAACTTCTAAGGTAAAGAATGATGACCTTAAGGTCCTTAAAATTCACTGCTCTTAACATGAAAGTTGGTTGAGGGGTATGATTCTCACTTTGGGCAGGAGAGGTCCTGTGTTCAAATCTGAGTTGAGCCAAGACCAAAAATAATTGGCAGATATTCAGCCTTTTCAGGAGGTGGTATATGATCAAGAACCCATGGTTTTGAAGGAAGAAGTCCAAGCTGCACTGAAGGAATTGGCGGAAAAGCTCCAGGAATTGATGGAATACCCATTGAAATGTTTCAACAAATGGATGCAAAGCTGAAGGCACTCACTCATTTATGGCAAAGAATTTGGAAGATGGTATCTGGCCAGCCGACTGGAAGAGATTCATATTTGTGTCCATTCCAAAGATGGGTGATCCAACAGAATGTGAAAATTAGCAAACAATGGCATTAATATCACATGCAAGTAAAATTTTCCTGAGATAGTTCAAAAATTGTTGCAGCAGTATATCAACAGGCAACTACCAAAAATTCAAGCTGGATTCAGAAGAGGTTGTGGAATTAGGGACATAATTTCTGATGTCAGACAGATCTTGCCTGAAAGCAAAAAATACTGGGGAGATGTTGTGTTTTATCAACTGTGCAAAGGGATTCTACTGTGTGTATCATGTTGAATTATGGATAATATTGCAATGAATGGGAATTTTAGAACACTTACTTGTGCTCATGAGGAACATGTACATAGAACAAGAAACAAACATTTAAACAGAACAAGAGGATAATGAATGGTGTAAAATCAGGAAAGGTGTGTGCCAGGGTTGTATCCTTTCACCATACCTTTCCAATCTGTATACTGAGGAAATAATCTTAGAAGCTGGATTATATGAAGAAGGCAGCATCTGGTGTGGAGGAAGGCTTATTAACAACCTGCGATATGCAGATAACACAATCTTGCTTGCTGAAAGTGTAGACGACTTGAAAACCAAAACCAAACTCACTGCCACTGATTAACTTCTGACTCACAGTGGCCGGCATTGGGTTTCTGAGGCTGTACATATTTACGGAGGTAGATTGACCCATGTTCCTTCTGCAGAGTGGCTTGTAGGTTTGAACTGATAAAACACCTCAATATAAAAAAAAAAAAAAAAAATCTTCACAACTGGACCAATAAGCAACATCATGATAGATGGAGAAAAGATTGAAGTTGTCAAGGATTTCATTTTACTTGGATCCACAATCAATATCTATGGAAGCAGCAATCAAAAAATCAAATGACAAACCACTGTTATAAACTATAGATGTTGTAGTTTTAATTTCAAAATGTAAGAATAGCCTAAACAGATTCTTTTTAAGAATGAATTCTTATCAATTCTCCCATTGCAAAGTCATTGTTTCTGATGTATATGTCCTAACATTTAACTGGTATATATCTAATCAATTAAAACAATTTATTAAAATGGGGGATATTGTGAAATCTGTTTCCACTGGGGGAGGTTACCATGTTAATCTATCTTGTCCCTGTCCACAAATATTCCTCTATCCCCTCTTTACAGGGTCTGGGGTCTAGTTTGGATTATTTCCTATCAAAGAATATTTGAATCTTATTTCTAGTCAATTAACTCTTAAAGCAAATAAGTCTATGTGACTCTCCACATTTAATATCTGTACCTCCCTGTTACCAACCTCCTTAGGTCATTTTCATAGAATATAAACATGTATTCACTCCAGCTTAATAGGTGTGAAATACTTTCATTGGATTTATCTTTGAGTTGAGCCTGAACAGCAGAGTTGTACACCTGAAATATATCCCTTTTGTTCCTATATAAAATTGCTGTAGTTAGCTCACCTTGAAAGACACATTGCCAGCTAGTCTTGTGAATTTCATTGCCATGATGACTATGCGGTTAAAATTACTGCTCATTGTGTATCTCTTTTATGCAAATTAAAGGGACAAATTTCACTTAGACCTCTGAAACACAAATAATGTATTTTGCTTATTTGTTTGAGGAGCTGAGGTGTTTTTATTCCACATATACTGTGAATTATGAAATTAGTATTTCCCTTTTGCCTTTGTTACTATAAATATCACCACCAATTTATGGGCAACTCTAGCAATTGTACAGGATATAAAACCATGTCTACAGCACTCTCATTTTGACCTTTTCTTATTCGCTTTCACTTACTTTCCTTTAGCCACAATTTTCTCATTAAAAGAGAAAAAATCTATACTGTGTAGTTCTAAAATCTACTTGAAATATTCTTAGAACAAGGTAAGAAGTACTTTTAAAAAATGAAATGTTAAACATCTCTCTTTTTAAAGTATATGTTACTTTTGTTTATGTCTAGAGGAAGTCTCTTCACACTTCATTTTAGCAGTCCTGCCATCTGTTGGTTAATATACAAGTCCAGGTCCTTGTCCTGTGGTTTATTACAAGAAATTCTAGACCTACAGTGCATTAAAGATTAAATAGAGTTTACTACTTTGCAGGAAAAATAGCATTCTAAAAAGATTAAATTAACCTCTTAAACTGTCAAATAATCTTGTGCTTATATGACATTCTATCTTTGAGCAACTGCCAAAGGGGCAAGGAGGCCACATCTCCTCACCTCCTCTAACTGCACAAGAGGAAGACAGAATCACTATCAGTAGCCCAAGGCTCATTACTGTGAGGCCAGACATGCTACTTCCCTCCAGTCCTTTCATCAACCGTTCCTCCCACGCACCCACCACCTCTCCTGGGTTCGATAATTCACTGCAGTGGCCACATAGAACTCACAGATTATGGGATGTATTAGGGAAGCACCAGGCTACAATTCAAGTTCAGGAAAAATGCTCAGTCTCTCTCCCAGCCCACAGTGTCTCTCCTAACAGTCTCTCACAGCCTTTCTCCCAACAGTGAGTGTCCGTTGGTGTCTCACTCAGCAATGCGTGTCTCTTGCGTCTCTTTCTCAGCAGTGCATGTCTCTTTCAGCAGCACATCTTCCTCAACCAGCAGTCAGAGAGAAACTTCTTCTGCCTATGGGAGGCCTCCTTTTGAACCTGGCAGAGTGGCCAAACTAATGAATCATAACATCAGAATTCTAAGCACCTGAGAGATAGCAGGAACCTCCCAGAACTTTGCTTTGTATTGTGCCCAACAGAAATACCCCAGGTGGATAACTTTTACAATCAGGAGTTCCTCAGTTGTTCACAGCAAATTCCGCCACAGAGTTTACAAAGACTTATGGGTAGAAAAGCCACACTAAGTAATTTACTACACCACAGCAACATACTATAAATTTTGTGTGCAAGTGTGTGCACACCCGTGTGTGTATGTTTTGAAACATAATTATATCCTTTGGCATTGAAATTTTGTAGCAATGAATTTCCTAGGCTTATTCATTTATTTCGGTAATGTGAAACATTATAGGTTTGTCTATCATTTGGCTGAAAGTTGAGCCACAGGGATGGGTTCAGTTCCAGGCTTGAAGGATGTCTAATGGCCATGATTTTGGAGGTTCCACCAATTTTCATCAGACCAGTAAGTCAGGCTGGTATTTTTTTATAATTTTGAGTTTTGTTCCACATTTTTTCTCCCATTCTATCCAGGACCTCCTGTTTTTATCCCTTTCAGCAGTAGTAGCTGAGCACCGTCTTCTTCTGCTCTCAAGGTTTAGAGGCTGGGATTCACATGGTGCATTAGTCTTTTGCACTAATTGTTTCCTTGCATCTTTAATTTTCTTCATTCTTCTTTGCTTCAGATGGGGAGGGACCAGTAGTTACACTTTAAATGGACACTCACAAGCTTTTAAGATCCCAGTGGATAAAGTTAAGAATGCAAGAAGGCATAGGAAAAAAGGATGAAAGGAAATGGTAAATATAAGGAGTAAATGGGAAGAATGCTGTCACACTGTGGGAATTGCACTGAATGTCACAAAGCAAAGTATGTATGAGTTGTTGGGTGGAAAACCACTTTGCTCTGTGAAATTTCACCCAGTCACAATTTTGGGAAAAATATACAAACAAATAATGTACAATTTTGAATTTAATAGTAATGACTCTTCAACTTACCAGATGATAGGATAAAATTATTAAGATAATTTATATAATTTCTTATTGAATGCTGATTCATGTTATTTGGTCATTTGATGTATGTAGGTTATTTTTCTTGCTCTTTAGTATTAAGATGAAAGAATATACTTAAATGGTTTCAATAGTATTTATTTTAAAGTGAAATGGGTTTTGATCTGGTTGGAACATTGTGTGTCTCCAGAAACAGAACTAAAGAAAGCAAAACAAAATAAAATAAACAAAAAGCAAATGAACAATGCTCTCTTGTTCTCAGAACATAGCAGCAGTATAGAAGAAAGATTATTAAGGAGAAACTCAAGTGGCCTGTAATTAAAAAAAAAAAAAAAAATGAAACTCACTGCCGTCAAGTCAATTTCAACTCATAGGAACCCCTCCTTGGGTTCCCAAGGTGGTATCTCTATGGAAGTAGATTTCCTAATCTTCCGTCTGAGGAGTGGCTTGTGGGTTTGAACACCAGCCTTCTGGTTAGGGGAGAATAAATTAGAAAAAAATACTTCCTTTCTCAGCAAATCTTTACAGCTATTTCCTGAAAGAAAGAAGCAGAACTGAAATGAACTAGGGAGAATATCAGGACCATTATATTGCATATTCCAATCATAGGAATCAGTATAAAAGGGATTTTTAAGAAGATTAAAGCAGAAAGAATAGGATGTGGAATGAGGGATATCATTGCTGATGTCAGATGGATCTTGGCTGAAAACAAAGAATACCAGAAAGATGTTTACTTGTTGACTATGCAAAATCATTCAGTTGTGTGGATCATAACAAATTATGGATAACACTGAGAAAAATGGGAATCCCAGAACATTTAATTGTGCTCATAGGGAACCTGTACATAGACCCGGAGACTGTTGTTCAAACAGAACAAGGGAATACTGCATGGTTCAAAAACAAGAAGGGAGTGTGTGAAGGTTGTATCCTTTCACCATACTTATTCAATTTGTATACTGAGCAAATAATCTGAGAAACTGGATTACATGAAGAAGAACATGGCATTAGGTTTGGAGGAAGACTCATTAACAACCTGCAATATGCAGATGACACAACTTTACTTGCTGAAAGTGAAGATGACTTGAAACACTTACTGATGAAGATTAAAGACTACAGTCTGCAGTATGGATTACTCCTCAATGTAAAGAAAACCAAAATCCTCACAACTGATCCAATAAACAGCTTCACGGTGGATGCAGAAAAGATTGAAATTGTCAAGGACTTTATATTACTTGATTCTACAATCAACACCAATGGAAGTTGCAGTCAAGACATCACATGATGTATTGCATTGGACAAATCTGCTACAAAAGACCTCTTTCAAGTGATGAAGAGCAAAGATGTCTCCTTGAAGACTAAGGTGAGCCTAACCCAAGCCATGGTATTTTCAATTGCCTCTTATGCATCTGAGAGCTGGACAGTGAGTAAGGAAGATCAAAGAAGAGTCGATGCTTTTGACTTGTGGTGTTGGAGAAGAATGCTAAGAGTACTATGGACTGCTAAAAAGACTAACAAATCTGCCCTGGAAGAAGTGGAGCCAGAAAGCTCCTTGGAAGCGAGAATGGCCAGACTTTGTCTCACCTGCTTTGGTCATGTTGTCAGAAGGAACCATTCCCTGGAGAAGGATATCATGCTTGGTAAAGGAGAAGGTCAACAAAGAAGGGGAAGACCCTCAACAAGATGGATAGACACAGTGGCTGCAACGATGGGCTCGGTATAGCAGGGATCATGAGGCTGGCACAAAACCCGCAGTGTTTCATTCCGCTGTGCATAGGGTCGCTATGACTCAACAGCACCTAACAACAACAACATAGAGATGACTCAACGACACCTAATAACAACAACATAGCATAAAAATGTGAAGTGATAAGAATTGCAAAGTGCAAGAGATATAAAATAGAACTGGAAAATATCAGTGTGCTAATTGATTAAAAGGTCATTGCTAAGCTTTCAGCCCTCAATGCCAGAGAAGCAACAGTGAAAACCAGTGTGTTACTGTCTGAGTGAAAGAGTACATGATAAGACAGTGGGGGCAATTGGTGGTTCATTAATCACTTGAGGGATTTCAGTTCTAAGAACAGTTTTGGTTTAGATGAAACCTAAACAAGTTTGTAATCTGAGCATAAATAACATATATAAAAGAAATTAGTTAAATTCTGAAAGAAAGTGGATAAATGAAAAAACGTTGGGTAACAGGGATAGTGAGAGAGGATGGCAATACAAACACAGGTAGAATCATTTTGGGAAGTAGAAAGGGTACAGTAAGAAAAGCTGAAGAAAGATTTTTAGAGTGAATTGATCTCATTATTTTGTCTAGTCTTCACTACTACATGATCAGTTCCGTTAGGATTGAGGATGTACTGCTTTTGTTGTTGTTGTTGTTGTTGTTATGTGCCGTTGAGTTGGACCCAACTCATATCGACCCCTTCTTGGGTTTCCAAGGCAGTATCACTACAGAAGTAGATTGCCCCATCTTCCTTCTGAGGAGTGGCTGGTGGGTTTGAACCACCAGCCTTCTGGTTAGCAGTCAAGTGCCTTAGGCACTATGCTACCAGAGCTCCCAAAGAAGGCCTTATTGCTCCCAAAAGCATAATTTGTGTCCACCTAAAAGACCCTTTCTTATTTTAATTTCTACACAAGCCATTTGCCTGTAGTTGTCCAGCTGAGTAACTAATTTACAAAACAGTTAAAATTAACATAACTTTGTTTTAACAATTTGAGTGATTAACTGGAGTAATTAGCTACAAGTAAAATCACAAAATAAACAGTCTTTATGCTTTATAATTAAATAAATCCCCAACTTGTTTTCAACATCTGCTTCTGCATTCAAATTATCAAGGGTGCTACTTTAAACCAGTTTTAGGAAAAGTGTGTAACTATTGTTTTATTTGTTTTTGCATAATTAATTAACTTTCTTTTAGACCATAGATGGCCAGTTGAAGTCATCTGATAAAGGGAAGTGAGTAAGCCAGGAGAAACAAACAAACAAAAACCTACCTATTTTGTCCACCTTCTAGGAGCTGTAATACTTTTATATATGTCATAAAATAACACTTTAGAGACTTGTTTATAAAAATTGTTGTTGTTGTTGTTGTTATTTGCCGTCGAATCGGACCCGACTCATAGCGAACCTCCTTGGGTTTCCGAGGCAGTATCACTACGGAAGTAGATTGCCCCATCTTCCTTCCGAGGTTTATAAAAATATAAGAGAAAAATTAATAAATATAGATTATTATTCCCCAAGTAAATGAATTAGTTTAAAACTACTAGTTTATATCAGTTTTTGTAAATTGTGCAGAAGGTAATACATTTAATACCTTTTTAAAATTTTTTTATATACCTCAAAATGGGCATTTTTAAGATAGGGATAAACTCAAAAAATAAATAAAGGTGATTAAGTCAAAGAAAGACACTGGGAGGAGCACAAAAGTTAAAGGCAACAAAGGTGAATACTATTGCATATACATTCTTTCAATAACAGTAATAACAATAATCTATGAGTGGATACTTAGACACTCAAGCTGAACACAGTTCGGAAGGTGGAGAAAAGAAAAGAGTTATTGCTAGTCTGTTGGGGAAGAAGGAGGCATGCTGCCCTTAGAGCAGAGAGGCTTATTGGATGACTATGAAAACTCTTTTATAACTTCAATGTTCCATTAAATACTTCTTAACTTAAAAAAAAAATTAAAACTCCTGTTCTTGTTCTTTAATGTTTTTAATCATTAATTTTATTTTCACCATGGAGTTGCATCTTGTAGATTATTTTGTGATGTTCATAATGGAAATGTCTAAAACATCAAAACTGGTATCTAATTTTAGAGTCTTTTCAATGATTCTCATTAATTGAGGGATTCTCTCAGGGCATTGTCTCCCAAACTTTATGTTGTGGGCTACGAATCCTGAGAGGTTGTCCATGAATTAAAGTGTTTTGTTTGTTTATTTTTTGAGATGGAATATCAAATGCTATCTTCCCCTCTCGGGGCATTGCACTGTGCCTATTAGCATGCTCAAAACTTTAAAAAGTTCCCCGTAAAAGCAAACTTTTACTGATAAAGTGAATTACCAAACACTATTTTTTTCTGTTTTGGTTTAACATCACTCCTATAAGTTTTCTGAAATGGACTTTGCAAATACTATAGGAAGAGTCGCTATGAGTCCGGTCCGACTCGACAGCACATAACAACATTTCCAAGACTATGTATACTTAGATGTCAGTTTTCTTGCTTCTTCCTCTTTCCTTAGGAGTGCTTATCATCTGGGTTGTGAAGCATGTTAAAAAAAAAAAAGCGAAGCCCCTCTCTGAAACAGGAATGAGTAGCTGATATTATGGTTAATAGTTGATGCCCCTGACACATCACATGACTGAGCAGCTGGTCATTGGCTGAGGTCATCAGATGAGGTCTCCAGTGTTATTTGTCATCTATACCTCTATATTGGTATTGTTTGTTCATCAGTTATCATCCTTCTCCCCACAATAAAACCCTAATCCTAGAGCACATCACCTTTGTTCTCCTCTATTCTTTGTTACAAGGAGCTCTTGCAATGTAGTGCCTAAGGCATTTGACTGCTAACCAGAAGGTTGGTGGTTCAAACCCCCTAAACACTTCATGGAAGGAAGATGGGGCAGTCTACTACTGCTGTAAATATTTACCACCTTGGAAAACCAATGGGGTCCCTATGAGTCAGAATCAAGTTGTGGCAGTAGGTTGGGTTTGGTTTTGGTATTCTCTATCACATACCACCCCCCTTCCCATGTACCCAGGAACATAAGAGTTTAAAACAAGAGGAAACAGCTTCTCTAAAGTTAATGCTTTAAAGTGTCAATTTTAATTAAATCCAACAAAATTTTTTGAGTAATAACTATTACAAGAAATTGTATTCAGCCTCTGGGAATAGTATAGAAAAGTAAGGCATGGTTCCCTACCCCTAGAAGTTCACAGACTCCTTGGGGAGGAAGGCGCATAATTAAAATGCAACATATTGTATTATACTGTCTTTTGAATTATTTTGCTGATATAACCTATTTCCAGCTGCTTATTCAGTTGGCATTCAATGGGATTGGGATAGACTTCATTTCTCCTACAAATGTTTTTATTGTTTTGAACAGAGGATAGATGAATAGAAAAATGATTTGTATTTATTTGATTGCATTATTATGTTCCTAGATCTCAGTTTTTCATTTTGGCTATAGCTCTACTGAGATTATAAAAAAAAAAAGGGGGGGGCACTTGGAGATCTTTATCACTAATTTATAAACTTGGAATGGTGACTAGTGGTCACTCCATGTGTGTCATCATCCTTCTGAAATAGATTTGTAGCAGAAATTCAAAAGCTGACTCCTGATATTTCTTATTTCCAAAGAGATTGCTTCTTATTCAGTTTAAAACACTATTGTGTTTTAAACACATTTGTATTTCTACAAATTTTATTATGGAAAGACAATTTGCTGTATACCATAAAGCAGTGCAGTTTGAAATATTAAATGGTAGCATAGTGCCTAAGGCACTTGACTGCTAACCAGAAGGCTGGCGGTTCAAATCCAG
The DNA here is from genome assembly GCF_000298275.1 of Orycteropus afer afer. NCBI lineage: Eukaryota > Metazoa > Chordata > Mammalia > Tubulidentata > Orycteropodidae > Orycteropus > Orycteropus afer. The sequence continues at coordinate 2,707,281 of NW_006921698.1, read as the reverse complement.
CAGCCACTCCTGGGAAGGAAGGTTGGGCAATCTACTTCCATAGTGATACTGCCTCGGAAACCCAAGGAGGGGTTGCTATGAGTCGGGTCCAACTCGATGGCAAATAACAACAACAACAACAACATGGTCAAGATAGTACCCTCCTCTCCTAGCCTCCTCTTTCCCTTGATCTACATTGAGGTTATATCCCTGGAAGGTACAAGGATAGATTTCTAGAAATCCATTGGCCCCTTAAAAATGGATAAACTTAAAAACTAACCTAGTTTAAAATAATGGGAGTGTTCCTCAGAACTTTACATATTATCAGGAATAAATCCTCTTCTGTCTGTAGGCAACGGACAGCAGCCAGCCCTACCCAGCCCTTTGCAACGACGTCTACCACAGAGGCTCTGCCTTTGTACTTGGGTTTCATTCCATTTACAGTGAACCTTTGTAAATCTCAAAATAAAGGGACTTTAGTGAGTACAGTTAGAATGCCCTCAAGAGTAAACTTCCAAAAATGAACATGGGCTACGTTTGCATTCATTTCTCACAATATTTTTAAAAGGGGGGGGGGGCATTACAATATATAATATTACAATGTTTCCAAACTGATTACCCAGAATGGAGGCTCAGCTTGATGCCAATCCTCTGCGTGAATTGCCAGCCGAAACAAGTACATTTTGAGGTTCATCCATCACAATTTATGATACATTAAAGCTAATCTAATGTTCTCTCAGGCTGGTGTTAGGGGATTTTCAATATTTAGACTAAGAAATTGCATTTGGGGAAAGGGATTTCTTCTACCTTTCCCTTAGATTTGTTTAGTTCTATGGAGTCTTGTTAAATCTGTTGGACCCCTTTCATATCCAGTACTAATCACAGATTGATTTTAAGATTTGAATTCTTAATTAGTGGCAGGAAATGATTTTAAATTAATAATAACATGAACTAGTATAAACTGTTTACTGGGGGAAAAAAGAGTGTTTAATTATAAATGAAGAAACCTGCTTACCAGCTGATTAACTACATTAAACATTTTATGTTTTCCAAGCTCTACACAACTGCTAACAAGCTGTTTCTCACAAAGGGTCTCAGAGGAAAACTAATGCTATTGCCTCCTATTTTTATAAAGGATGCACTTGACCCATAAAAATTAGGTTGTCCATCTTGGACAACGCTGTTGTTGTTGTTATTATGTGCCATCGAGTCAGACTCGACTCATAGCAACCCCTCCTTGGGTTTGGACAACACAGAAATGAAAAAGTTGAATGAGGTTTTAAGTTCTTAACACACCTGTGCCTAGTTTCCAGAGCTATTGCCTTAAGTTCTGCCCAGCCAAAGTAAGTTAGACACTTATGTAAATTTCACTGTCCTCTGTTACTATGATGGCACATGCAATCAAACAATCTCTGTCTCTCTCTGTCTCTCTGTCTCTCTCTCCTCAAGTGCATTTATTCTATAGGCACAACCAGTCATTTCATCACAGGAGTACACAAACACTGAAAACACACACTAAGAGATGGTTCTCTAGCCAAATGATCCATCCTACTTACTCTGGTTTTCCTTGATTTTAGCTCACATACCGGACTGATTTGTCCATTCCCTTTTGTCCTCTTTAAAATCTGCTTCATTTTGAAGACTAGTAGAATTGGCGTATGCCAGATCTTAGAATTGTCTGATACTGAGATTCAGCAAATAATTTTGACAACAAGGTCATTCTTAGATCCCCACACTATATTGCTTTCTATCAACAAGCATCATTATGTATAATATTGGATCTTATGGATTGATTGATTATGGCCTTATAACCTTTGCTATTTTTATGTTGGTTTTTGAAGATTATTTTCCATAAATAAAACAGTCCATGACACATCATATACATACTGATTTCATATTATTTATCAGGAGTTTTTGAGTTTAGTACTTTAAATTTAGTTTGTCTCATGAGGTAGAAATTCTGTCAATGTCAGTCTGACTTTTTTCTGCATATATTTTGATATGTCATTATATGAAGCACAGAGCTAGAAAACAACCGCATAGTAAATAAATGTTAATCCCTGAAAATAACTTAGTGTTTTGTTTTGTTTCTTTGTATATGGCAACCAACATCAAAGTTTGGAATGAAAAATCATTATAAAAAGTACTCTTATATGAAGTTATTAAAGAAATAACATATAGATGTAAAACCTTTCAAAGTTAATTATCTTTTGGTTTAAAATTCCATTTAGGTTAGTAATTTCTCTTTAGATCAGGTTGAGGAAAATTCTTAGCAAATGGAAGGAAACCCTCATTAAAGTGTTACGGTGCCAACAAAAGTAAATGCTCCCTGACATACTATTTGTTTAGATCTACTTAAAAAGAAAAAAAGATACGCTGTGCTGTTGTAATTTGCTTTGTGCTGTGGAAGTTCACTTCCATTAGAATTATGTGTACACAATATTATATGCCAGATATGGTAGCCATATAGAGACATTCTCAGCACATTGCCCTTTCTAGATACAATGTGCAATCATACTTCAATGTTTATTAAAATAGAAATATATGAGACTAGGTAATAAAATGCCATAATTTCTCCTAATTTCATCCTTGGATAACCTACTGAAAAATATGTGGTAATGTATAAATAAAGTTAATAAGATGCATTTTATGGAAAAAAATGTAAAAAACACCAGAACAGAATTGTGATTTAAATATTTATCTTCACCTGTTTTCATTAAAACCAAAGCTTTGTACATTTTCCAAACAATGCTTTGTGAATTCTCTGAGTTTCAGACTGCTTCAGTCTTATGGAGCATTTTATATCCATATAGTATGTGGTTTCTCTAGACATAAATATAGAAATTTGGAGGATAAAGTGGTCTATAAGCTATGAATATATGAGATACAGTACCTGAGGGAGGGGGTATGTCTACTTTGCTTATTTTATGGAAACAAGGCCTAGCCTAGTACTCGGTCCTGAGGAGAAGCCCTACAAATGTGTCCTGAATATATGAAAAGTACAAGCTCTAAAATATATATATATATTAAGTCATCTCTCCTCTCTAAAGGAAATGGGAAAAGAGATGAAAATATTTGGAGCTGAAGGAAAAAGTAAAAGAAGCTTAGAAGCAGATTTTTTTTTTTTTTTTTGGCCTGTTTAGATTTTACTTATTTAGTTAGTTGTTGAGAATATACACAGCAAAACATATACCACTTCAAATACTTCTGCATATACAATGCAATGAAGCTCTTCAAGTTAACCTCCTTTTCTGAGTTTTTTTTTTTCTCCCTCAGTAACATAAACTCACTGTCCCCTAAATGACTGGTACATTCTTACACAGTTTTACATATTTATAGTGTGTTCCCTGGCCTTTATTGGAATAACTGAGAAAAATCTAGCTAAACTCAGGAGACGTTACTCAGAACGCTCTTAAAAGGCCACCAGGATCCGCAGCCCCATTAAGTCCATGTTTCTTTCACCAGTGTCATTATATATTTATATTTAATGGGAAAAGTGAATAGCCAATATTTTATTCTGATAATTGTGATTCACTGCATATGCTGTATTTCACTGTAGATGTAGAGTGATATTGAGGAAAGAGAGTAATAGAGAAAAAGTTGGGAAACAGAAAACTGTGTATAAGAAAATCACTGTGATAAAAGGGAACAAACTGTCCCACACTGAGTCCAGTGTCTCATTTGGAGTTCAGAACTGGGGCCATAGCAAGGCTATAGATGCCCCCAGCATCCCTTTGATTATTGCCGTCATTACTGACACAGGTGGTAAAAACAGAAGTGACTTTAAATTCAAAAAGTCCTGCTGTTAGAATACAAATACGGAGCATTTTTCAAGACATATGGCCAAAAAGATTATTTTGTCTATCTGTATGAGAGTGCCAGCAACAATTTTTACTGGAAACATTGATGTGAGGTGGAATGGAGCAGTTCATAGCAAGTATTCTAACTTTTTTTTTCCAAGTCAGGTTATTTCAATATATGAAAGTATCTCATGGGTAAGAACTGACTCAATTCTTATCAAAGTGATTTTGATTAGCATGTGGATACAATCTTAGAGGATTTTTTTTAGATATGGCATTGGATGTAATATTTGAGTTGTTTGGGAAATTAAGACATGATTAAAGGATTAAAGATCATATTACACCCACTCTTCACTTATTGACATGGTTAGTTTCCACAGACCAATTTGTTATATAAAAATACACGTTATTTGAAAATGGTGGATGTCAACATCAGATCACAAAATGCAGGATGACTACATCATTCCACAACTGCCAAACCACCGAGAGTCATGGCCCAGCCAAGTTGACACATAATTTTAACCATCACAACCAACGTTACTCTCTCCTCATACTTGGCATCTGTTATTGCCAAACTTACTTTGTTACTGTGCAAATTAGTTGGGTGTAGATTTTTTACTATTGTTGAAAATGGGAAATATTGAATGAGATATTTGATAAATGAGTAGTAGGTATACTCTCTACTCTAATTCCTATGATTTAAATCAACAGGTTCCATTATTTGTTCATAATTCACTGGCAACAAATTTTAAATATCATTGTATATAGATATAAAATATTAATTGTCCTATCACCGGAAAATGTTACTCAATTTCTGAAAACCAGTGTTTAGAGTTTCTAACTTAGATATTTAAATTATCTGGGTTACATAAAAAGATTTATTGATCTGCATACTACTTAGAAATAACCAAGAAACATATGTACACTTATTTTATTTTGTTTCATTTCATATTTTAAAATTTAGTTCAGCCCAGAAATGATTACCTAGAGTAAATTAACCCCTAACATTATGAAAGTAACACTAACCACTTATGGAATTTTTATGTTTTAGCATTAAAAAAAGGACGATTTTGGATCACACCAGATCCTTATCACAAAGATGACAACATCCAGATTGGGCGTGAGGTGAAAATATCTTGCCAAGTAGAAGCTGTTCCTTCTGAGGAGTTAACATTTAGTTGGTTTAAAAATGGTCGTCCACTAAGAAGCTCTGAGCGGATGGTTATAACACAGACTGATCCTGATGTCTCTCCGGGAACAACAAACTTGGACATCATTGATTTAAAATTCACAGATTTTGGGACATACACATGTGTAGCGTCTCTGAAGGGAGGAGGAATATCTGATATCAGTATTGATGTTAATATATCCAGCAGCACAGGTAAGAAGCCTATTTATGATGCAAAAGATTTTCACATTTAGCATGATTTCTGTAAGTTTAGCAGACAAAATAGTCTTTAAACAAGCTAAGAAATTTCTTATTAAAAAAAAATTTCTAAAAACAAAATCCTATTATTCTGAATGCCCAATATATACCATTTTATAGAACATTTTTACTTTTAATTTAGGTTAACATCAGGCTTTACAGAAATAGTGAAAATAAAATTAATATTATTGGCTGAAATAGACATGTTGTTGTTGTTGTTGTTGTTATGTGCCGTTGAGTCGGACCCGACTCACAGCGACCCCTCCTTGGGTTTCCCAGGAGGTATCACTATGGAATGCCCAACCTACCTTCCGAGGAGTGGCTGGTGGGTTTGAACCGCCAGCCTTCTGGTTAGCAGTCAAGTGCCTTAGGCACTAGATTAAATAGCATCTGTTTTTCGTTAACTAAGAAACTTCTGTAGAGCTTAAAATTATAGTAATAAAGTTAATCAATAAATGGCTAAAGAACTAAGAAACCTGTCAAAAATTTTAAATAAAATAGCCTGTAGGGGGGGAAATATTGAGAGCTCATTTAAGAGTATTCACATATAAGAAATGTTTTCCTTCACTAATAATATGATAAATGTCTTAACATTGTAGTCAGATATGACTTTCTGAAGAACATTATGGTAGAATGGCTTTACAATGGGATTGGTTAAATACAAAAATATATTAGAGTAGAAATTCCCTCCTTTAAAGATGGAAATAGGTTATCAATACATTATCAATTTTTATCTTGTTTAAATGTACATTTATAGAGGAGGGAGATTACAAAGGTTTGGAACAGGAGGATTCACTTGATTAACTCTCAGGATATGTTAAAGCCCCATATTCTATTAATTGGAGTAAGTATGCATCTGGAGAATTCAAAGGACTCTATGTGGGTTTGGCTGGCCCGCCTTCTCCCAGACTGAATTTTAATTAAGATTTTATATAATGATAGGTGAATAATATGTGTCAAAGCATAGGGCACTTTCTTTTTCAATAAGAAAGCATTTTGGCTCTTGTACATTAAGAAATGTACCTGTCAATTTTTGACTTAGCATGGTTCCAAATTACAGTGCACACTGAATTGATTTTATTCCTTAAGGAATATAATTCCA
>NW_006921698.1:2686226-2700653 GCF_000298275.1 Orycteropus afer afer | reverse complement strand
CCTTGGGTTTCCGAGGCAGTATCACTACGGAAGTAGGATTGCCCAACCTTCCTTCCGAGGAGTGGCTGGTGGGTTTGAACCGCCAGCCTTCTGGTTAGCCATCAAGTGCTTTAGCCACTATGCTACCAGAGCTATTTAAATGTTGGTGTTAGTACTAGGACTGGTACTCTAGGATACCTGATGGAAAGCTAGTGATATGCCCAGATATTCATCATTCATTTGTTTATGTGTCCATTCAGTCCACAAATATCTATTGATTATTTTCATAAATATGTCAAATGACACTGTGCTAGCTAGCATCCCATATTACTAATAAGAGTAAGAGCAATTTTGTGAGATCCAGGATCTTTTGTCCTTTTTCTCTGAGGAAAGCTTTTCCAGGATTGGTCCACACTTAAATATAAGCATTGTTTTGTTTTGTATGATTGTTTGTCTGGTTTTGTTTGCTGTTTATTTTTAGAACCGGTGACACAATAGCCAGATCCAAAGAATCAGTAACTTTCATCTCAAAGGATTCGTTAATGGGAATACAGTTCACCTGTTGTTAAACTTTGACCCAAGAGAGAACACAAAATGCAGAAAACTACTGTAGGAATCCTGGGTAGTTTTGTCAGTGGGGATACAGGGGAATTTCAGAGAGATGTGATATTTGATCTAAATCTTGAAGGAAGTAGCATTGTGATAGTTATACATAGTAGAAGGAGGGCACATTTGGCAAAATAAATGGAATGAAGAAAGTTCTTGGGATATTAATATTAATTTTGCTTACTGTAGGACTGATATTAGTTGATGTTAATATAAGTAAGTAATATTGGCTTATTTCAGTTTTACCACTTTTGTTACTGAAGCTGTATATTTTATGTGGCTAGATTGGAGGTAACTTGAAAAAACACATCATAACAATTAGAAATATCTAATTAAAAATATAATATATCGAAAACTTTAATTACTACAATTCAGCTTAGTAAAATCCTTCACATAGCTGTTGAAAAATGTATGTGAGTTTAGACTAAAATTTTGGCAACAGTTAAAAATTCAAACCTTAAAATATTGTTATTTGGATATTTATTTGCATATATAAAATTGTTGCACTAGATTTTTTACTTTCAGAGGACTTGCTGAAAATTATTTCATTGCTTCCTCTTTCAGTATTATTCTGTGGTAATGTTCTTGCATGCTCAATAGTTTACATGTCTTTCTTTGCATGACTTGACAAACTTGTAGGTTTATAGCAAACTCAGAGGCATCTGCATGATGCCTAGAAAATATGAACAGTGAAAGTGGTAGTCTCAGTGCATATCTGAAAGATATGTGGAATTCCAGTGGTGAGACATTTGAACAGCCAATACAGAAGACTCAATTCATATTCCGATGGAGGTTTATGAGTGTGTGTGTGTGTGTGCACGCGTGTGCACCACACACACATACCCCTTATTATGGTACAAGAGCAAACAATGGAGTGATATTTAGATGACTGAGCTAGAGATAGCAAAATAAAGTGTTTTTACAGTAAGTTTCAAGTTTTTTGAGAAACATCAGCTACATCAATATTTTTACTACAGTGAAGCCTGTGAGAGCCGGAACTCAATAGGACCCCTTGTTTTTTCAGATCTCACGTGTTGTAACTTTACAGCTGACTGAAAAAAAAAAAAAAAAAAAAACGCCACTGAGTTGATTTCAACTCATTGCAACGGGTTTTGGTTTTGAACTGGCAACCTTCTTGTTAGCAATCAATGCCTTAGGCACTGCCACCAGAGCTCATTTTATAGCTGACTATTTACCATAATTAAGATAGTTAACAAATGTCTGTGCCAGATAATTCAGGACTCTGGTGTATAGTAGTGAGAATAATGAAAAGGCATGAATGCAAAGGAAAAGAAATGATAAAATCCACATGAATTGAATTTGATTTTTTGCCCTGGTATTAAGGAAGCAATACAAACTTATAGAATTACCTTGATTTAAACGGAAGTTCTAAAGAATGACTATAGTGAGTGATATGTTGCTATACGTAAGAGGAAAACGTATAATTGTAAGACTAACACGTGTTGTTGTTGTTATGTGCCGTCGAGTCAGGTTTGACTCATAATGATCCCTCCTTGGGTTTCTGAGGTGGTATCACTATGGAAGTAGATTGCCCAACTTTTCTTCCTAGGAGTGGCTTGTGGGTTTGAATCACCAGCCTTCTGGTTAACAGTCAAGTGCCTTAGGCACTATACTAACACAAGTAAGACCTACCAATGCCTTGATCAGAGGAAGCCTCAATGCAATAAAAGGTACTTAAATTACTGGGCACAGGTAAATTCATTTTCTCCCTTGGCTCCAAATTGTGAGGGTCTATCAATGACCTTTGAGTTTATGATGACCATGGATCAGCAAAATTTTTCTCTAAAGGATCAGATAGTAAATTTTATTTTTCAGGTCATACATCGTTTCTGTTGCAACTATTCAATTCTGCAATTGTAGTTGGAAAGCAGTTGTAGACAACAAATAAAAGAATGGGCACAACTGTGTCCCAATGAAACTTTAGATCTAAATAAAATGTCGGAAGTGATTTGGCACAAAAGCCATGGTTTAGTGACCTATAATCTATGCTTTTGATATCCTATGGTGGTAGTTAAGATTATGTGTCGACTAGACTGGGCTTGGTTTTGAGTGACAGAGAAGCTGGTTGTAGTTATTCCCTGTGATGAAATTGGTGATCAAGTCCATGGTGGAATTTGCCTCAAGTACCTGAGTACCTACTTTAGGAATGTGGTCTGCTTCCAGTATATAGGGAGAAACTTTGGGAATGGTCCGCATCTTTTTGACATGCTTGGATCCTGCATGTAGCTGAGTCTTCATTTAGCAACTTGCCATGTTTCCTGCTGATTTGAGGACTGTCTCTGGACTTGAACTAGTTGCCTACTGTGTTGTGTGGTAACATTGAGACTACGCCTTTTATTTGTTGACCTTGGGCTTGTGAGCCTCAGCAGCCAGCAGCTGCCTGAGTGAAGAGGCACCTGTAGCTCCAGCAGGCCAGAAACGAGGCAGAGCTGAAGCCTAAAATCTAGGAGCTTTCTCCCAGCCCCTAGAGCCTGGCACTTTGAATTCATACTTCTAGCCTGTAAAACTGTAAGAGAATAAACTCTTGTTCTTTAAAGTTTTCGACATGTGGTCTTTTCTGTTAGAACAGCACTTGTTGTTGTTGTTATGTGCCATTGAGTAGGACCCAACTCATAGTGACCCCTCCGTGAGTTGCAGAGGCAGTTATCACTACAGAAGTAGATTGCCCAACCTTCCTTCCAAGGAATGGCTGGTGGGTTTGAACCACCAGACTTCTGGTTAGCAGTCAAGTGCCTTAGGCACTATGCTACCAGAGCTCCTTAGAGCAGCACTAGAGGTAACCAAAACACCTATTAAGTAAGAAATAATAACAAAGTTGAGCTCTATGTAGTTAAGGAAATTAAGTTAAACCCACATAAAAGTAATTATTATTTGTTTGTACAAATATTAGTACATTATCAGAGAGTGATGCAAAGTCTCAGTCTTTCCTCACTGCTCACTGGTATGTTTGTTTTATTAAGTCCCAGGTTTGCCCCTGCTAAACCTGTCATTGTCTCCTAGAATGATCTTAATCTAGAATTATGCTGCAAAGATTCTTCAGATTACTTTGCAATTGCTCAAGACTTATTCATAATACACAAGATATTCCACTGCTCTTCTTTTCAGTTTGTGAATACTTTTTATCTGTTTCTGCATATGTTTAAAGAATTTTAAATGACATGACATAAGGAAACAATACAACTTTTTAAAAATGTGATATACTCTGAAACAGCATCTCCTGTTTATAGATTAAGTTTTTCAATTCCTGAGAATCTGATTGGTCACTTTTTACACTGGGCTCAGGTGGTACTAATTTCATGCAGAGTAAAAATACTCTAAGTCTTGAAGATTCCTCACTCTTACCTGACACTATCCTGTTTATTGGAAAGGGTATTATGTCTGTCTTTGATAAAGGCCAGGAAGAAGCGTAGTATATGGAGCAGTGTGTCAATGTGAAGAATATCCCCCAACAAAGAGTGAATTCCATCTTCTATGGTTTTTCCCAAATTTCTCTTCATAGGCTTTCCTCTTCACCTATCACATTGAGACTCAGGTTAAACACAGTTAAGCAGGTATCATTATTGTGATAGTCTAAGACACTTAAAATGCTACTGGGCTTACGGAATCTCTCAGACACTGAACTGCAGAATCCTGCTGTTATTGAGCAGGTGCATTTTACTGCTCATGAACACAGAACATTCTTTAGGAAACATTCAGAATGACCTTGGCATTAGGTATATGGTAATGTGGTCATGTGATTTCATATTTAAGAATGTAAATGTTTTCCAAGAAGAATTATTTCACTAACATTGCCTTTTTGATAATAGTTTTACTTCTTAAATATGAATTTTTTTTTTTAATTTGACAGATTTTTGAAATTATTGACTATTAATTGACATTATTTCTTCTGCTTACTTATATTAGTCCTTACTTGTTCAGTGACTGATGCTGATTTTCAGCCAAGGAGACATGTGAGTTGAAATCAAGTTGGAAGTGTTGAGGCATGGCAAAGAGACTTGTCTGAAATCTGTTTGAACAGCTAACAGAGTTTTAGTCACATTGTATGCCTACAATACTAAATGACCAATAGCAAAGTTTTCTAAAGATGTTTTTTCACACTCAAATTAGTTGAGATGTCCAGTTGTCCAAATAAAATATTACTTTTATGTACATTGTTGTTACTATCATTTAGAGCATAGGTAGAAGTTGTAATGTTTTGAACTAATGTCTAGTTCCCTATTGCATTTTACATTCAAATGGCCAAAAATCTATGCTTGAATATTTTCAGGAATAGAGACATCTGCAGAAGGTTTACTGCATGTCATAGTAGAATGAGCTAAATGATCTAAGAGATAAATGATAAAAAGATGCAAAATAAAGATGGGCCAACTTTTACTTAATGAAGAAGGGCTACCTACCATAAGAAATAAACATAATATTTAGTGACTCGGGTCACTGTGGATTTTTTTTCCCCCTTCATTCAGCATATCTGACATTTATTCCAAGAGTTCTCAGCCCTACAGAAACTGTCTTTAGTGGAGGCATATCTGAGGTTAGAAGTTCAAATTTGAGAAACATAGTTAACAAACAATGCAAATAGGAGTAATACCAGTGATTCTAAATTGGCAATGAGGAATTATTTGTGCCTATAACATAATTGGGGGGTTAATATATGAAATATAGTACACATTCAACTCAAAAATATTTACTCAGCAATGACCTTAAAAATAAGATATAGCAAGAAATGAAAATGTGCAAGATCCTGTTTACAATATAGTATACATCTCAGTGGGAATGCACTTGAATAACTTTAATAGAGATGAAGTCTAGTATTTGCTTTAATGAACCATAAAAGTGATATGGAAGCACAGGAGATATGTTTTTGAATCTAGTAAGAAAGGGTTCCATAGAGCAGGTGGCATCTGAGCTGGGTTAAGATTAAGGATTATATGGCATTAGATCTTGGAGGAAATGAATCTCATTCACACAATCAAGAATGACCAAATAATTTTGACAAGGGAAGTAGTATGTTGAGGTTGGTTCTTTTGGGTTCCATTCATTGGAAAAGAATGTTAGTAAGAGTCATTTACAGAGTTTAAAAAAAAAAAGTGATAGGATTATAGTGCAGAGAAATAAAAAAAGAGTTACAAAAGACATTGCAGAGGTTTAAGTCAAACAACCAATCAATCTATGGGGCAAAGAAAGCTTTTCTATTTGCCCAACAGTGCGGACTACTTCTATATACCCAAGAAAGGGTTCATTGGTTTAATGAGAGATCATATGAGAGAGAAGGCAGAGAGAATTATTAGGAAGGGAATTAAAACAATGAGGATAAGAAATCCTTTGAGATATTTGTGAGTGAGAGGAGAAAGTGCACAGACCTTAGCTGAATAAGTCTAAACTCTGTCGTGGTTCTCTAGTGCTGCTGCAGCAGCGGTACCACAAATGGGTGCCTTTAACAAACAGGAATCTATTCTCTTACAGTTTAGGAGGTTAGAGGTCTGAGTTCAGAGTGCCAGCTCTAGGGGCTGGGTGAAGGCCCTCCAACCTTGGACTTCAGCTCTGCCTCTTGATCCAGGTCTGCTGGAGCTGGAAACTTCTGACTCATGCAGCTACTGGCTGTTGAGGCTGATGGACCCAAGAGCAACAGATAAAATGGTGAACGCCCCAAATCAGAGGCAAGACTGCAGGCAGTATAGCAGGCTCCTGGCTTCAGCAGATAATGTATCCATAATGTACCAAAAAGCTAGAGACCTTTCTCAAAACTTCTCCATATATGCTAGAATCAGGCCAAACTCCAAAGGCAGCTCCCTTTCCACTGATTAATGTCTCACAGCAGATTCCACCATGGAAGTAATTACAGTCTCATCATGCGTGGGGGATAGCTACATCTAGCTGTGCAGACACTCAAAACCATGGCCCTGGCAAGTTGACACACAGTCTTAACTACCACACTCATGAGTCTTTGCATCCTAGATAACTTGCCTCTCTTTAAAATATTTTAAAATATTTCTAAAGAACAGCTTTAAAATATTTCTAAGGAACAGGTTGAGAAGATAGAATGATGAGTGAAATGGAGGGTAAGAAAAAAAAAGAGTCTGCAAATTGGAGCTGTGCGTGGGACTATTTATTCAGCTGGAGAGACGGAACTCATCAGATGAGGTGGTGAGGAGCACTCACAACTCACTCATTAAAAAAAATAATTCACTGCCATCGATTCGGTTTGGACTCATAGTGACCCTTCCTTGGGTTTCTGAGGCAGTATCCCTGCAGAAGTGGATTGCCCAATTGTCCATCCAGGAGTGGCTGGTGGGGTTGAACTGCCAGCCTTCTGGTTAGCAGTCAAATGCCTTAGGCAGTACCCCACCGGAACTCCTACCTCATTCTTTAAGGGGCAGTTAAATTAGTGACCAATGCTCTGAAGTCAATTTTAAAAAGCATGATTGATATTGGGCAATTTAATGTAGTACAAAACCCTGGAATTGAGTCCAGGGCCCAAATTACCACTTAGTAGCATATGACCCCAAGGTCATATGCTGAGCCTCAATTTTTTTTCTTCTATACAATAAAGATATTGACTAGATAACTGCTTTTCAAACAGTATTCCACTGACAACAAGGAATTCTTTGGAACTTTCTCAAGAGCTAATGAACTAACTACATGGAGAAGGAAAATAATAAGCTGAGAATGTGACCCCTTTTTCTTATCCCAGCTTTAGTCAGAGCAATGCACACTTCTCATGTGCATATGGGACTTACACATTTCTGTTTTACATATAGTATTTCTATGTAAGATTATATTTGGACAAAGAATCCTGACTCCCAATCACACACATACATATTGTTGTTGTTGTTGTTATGTGCCGTCAAGTCAGCCCTGACTCATAGAGACCCCTCCTTGGGTTTCCGAGGCAGTATCACCATGGAAGTAGAATTGCCCAACCTTCCTTCTGAGGAGTGGCTGGTGGGTTTGAACCGCCAGCTTTCTGGTTAGCAGAGCTCCTATACATACACACACAAAAAAAATACACAGTTTAAAACCAATGACTTAGAGGAGGTTTTTTTTTTCCTTTCCAAAGCATGTTATGCTCCTTTGATTTAAAAATATTATGCACAGGTTGCTTAGAATGTCACAAACATAGTGAGGAATCTTAGGTTGTAGGAAACATTGGGGGGACAATTAGGTTTTGGACTAATTATGGCTAAGGGGATGCTATGACCTCCTTGTTTTCTGGTGAACAATTAAGAAATCAAGTCTGCATTTAAAAAGCAATTGCATTGATTGTAGATGGATGGACTTATCCAGAAACAGACTATGAAGGAAAGAGAAAATATCAAAGGAACTGGTAGAAAAAGAAGAAACCACAAGAAAAATGAGAAATGGTCTATGGAAATTGAAGAAAAAAAGAGTCCCTCAATTTGTGAGAAAAGAAAAACTTCCTATATTTACAGCATCTTCAGGGCCTTGAGTACCTTATCAGCATGAAGAGATATGTAAATGATTATGTTTGTACCATATGCTTTAATCTTAATATATAGATTTTGATAATGAAAGCAAACTCCTATTTTCTTTTAAGTAAAGGATTGAATAATGGAGGAGGGAGAGACAGAGTGAGAAAGAATATTATGAGAGTATAAATGTTATATTTTGTTGTGAAAAAAATAACCATTATTTTATATGCATTATTTTATTAGATTTTATAAAAACACAAAAACCAAGCCCACTGCCATCAAGTTGATTGCAACACATGATGACTCCCACTGAGTGTCCAAGACAGTAAATCTTTATTGAACTAGATTGCCTCATCTTACTGCCCTGGAGCTACTGGTGGGTTTGAACCAGTGATCTTCTGGTTAGCAGCCAAATGCCTTACCAATATGCCACCAGAGATCCTTAAATTTTATACATATTATCTTTTTAAGCAAGCTACAGTTAATATTATACATACTTACAAAACGTAACCATTTCATTAGTTCTCTGTTGGATATGATCATTTCAAGGAGTAGGAGGCAATATTTAAAACATTTTAAGGTGCCTTAACAGTAAGTTACAAATATTTTGAAAAGCATCAATTACATCATTATTTTCACTATAGTGAAACCTGTGAGAACTGGAAGTCAACAAGACTGCCTTGTTTTTCTGGGTGTCACAAGTTTTCCACCTTTGACAGGGTGTACTCTTACCACTTCCCTATCACTTTATAATAATGGAAAATATTTTAGTTTTCTTTCCCTGACGGGTTTCCACCTTACACAGGTCCTGCCTTTCACAGGTTTAACTGTATAGGTAGTCACAGACTTATGATGTATTAGAGTTACTATGAAGCACACTCTGTCTGTTTTATTTATTTATTTTTGTACATCTTGTCATTAGAAATATGCACTACATATAATGTTGCAATGTGTGATTTGCAGATGTTATAATTCTCACTCACTTGCAGATGTGCAGAGATTGAATTTATAAAGATATTGATAAAAAGGTGATGATAATGAAAACTTATGCAGTAGTGCCTAAGGCATTTGAATGCTAACCAGAAGGCTGGCGGTTCAAACCCACTAGCCAACTCCTCGGAAGGAAGGTTAGCCAATCTACTTCCATAGTGATACTACCTTGGAAACCCAAGGAAGGATCGCTATGAGTGGGACCCAACTTGCCAGCAGTGAGTTTGTTTTTTTGGTTTGGTAATTATTAATATAGTTTTAAAATATGGAGGGTACCTTATACTTTACCTTGTACCCTTCATATTTTTGAGAGAGAATAAGGTCCATCCAAAAAGCATAATAAGTGCCTGCTCAACTTAACTTTGGCTATGTACTAACTTGAGTTTCCAATGTCAAATTCCAAATCCCATAGAAGGCTTGTAGCATGCTGTAAAATCCCGTATCATCTTAGTCTAAGTGAGTATTTTCCTTTAGACTTTCAAGTGGTTCTGACATTCAGTCTTATCCCTTTGACAAGGACCTTGCAAGAAAAATTCACTGTAGGCAGGTACTAAAATATTCTAAAAAGGATTCAGGTAACAGTTTAGTTGTATCATGTGACCACATCTGTTAACAGTGGGGCAGAGGACTACCAGAGCCCTCCTTCAATAACCCTGCTTCACAGAGTGTAAGGATGCTAGGTTTTTTCTTTCCGGAGTCTCATTTTCTACTCATAAAAGGGAGGAGAGATCTTAGCATATTTCTAACCAATGCAATTAGCTTCAATGATATTAATTTCACCAAAGAAACCATTTTCAGTAGTTATGTTAGGTTAAAAATTCTTTGGTGAAGCCGAATTAATAATAGTTGCCTCATCCTTACTGCCTGAAGGGTCTGAACTCATGATTTGGGTTTTTAAAATGCTGGAGTGTGTACTTCTGAGTAAAAATTTAAGTATTGAAAGATTATGACGTATAACAGATTATAGATTAAAATCAAAACACAAATGTGGATTATGTTTTCTATGAAGAAGAATTTTTAAAACACTTATACCAGTACAATGTACACAAAAATACATGAATTTTAAGTATGAAGTTTACATATTGAACACACCCACATAACTAGCACCTAATTCAAGAAAACAAGCATTACCATATGCAAAATATCATAGAGTAAATTGTAAGCTATATAGCATAGAATGATTATTTACAAAAAAAAAAAAACCCTAAGCTTTTGGGGTTATTATACTCCAGTTACTAGGCTGTGAAGTTTACAATTAGTATTTTCTTGAAACCTTGGGACACCATATAAATTAGCTGCTCTTGTTATTATATGAATTTTACACATGAAAAACCGCATAAGTAAAAATAGAAAACGTAAGTAACTTTCATAGGTCTGACAGTTACTAAGTGGGGAAGTAAGGTTTTGAACAGAATTCAATTCTGGCTGAAGAACCTCGGTTGTTTACACAAAACACACAGCCTTTCAGTGGGATAAGCCCAATTAATGAGGCTTCAAACTCCAGAGATATCCTATGGAAAATGTTTTTTTGTTGTCAGTTGGACTCAGAAACTTCAAATCACAATCGCAGTTGTGCCTGCCTTTTGACTTCCAATGAGGAACTTGTGCCTGGGAAGCCCAGCTTGGTGAAAGTCAGCCTTAGAGGCAGCTTAGGATCAGGACTGAAAGCTTTAGAAAAGATATATGGGTCACAATGATGATTTAGAGCGGATAGGGGGCATTGCAAACACAGCGCTCCTCTCAAATACATGATACGTAGAGGAAGAATTTCCCAAATTTTATATAAATTCTTTCAGTTATAATGATTGGATTAAAAAAGATGTTAAATGAGCAAAATATCATTGCACTTTAAAAAAATGCATTGGTATTTTAAATATATGAAGTAGAAATAATAATATGATAAGCAGTTCTAGTATCTTTGTCTAAAATACATTAGCGTGAATTACAGTCCACTATAAATGACACATAAGTAGTCCACTTTTGGCAAGTCTATCTAAATAATACTTGTAAACAAAATATATTTAGTTGACATTTAAACAGAAAAAAAGCTTGCTTGGGAATAAAAGGCAGTGTGAAGTGATATTAATAAAGTGGTACTAAACTCTATTCACACTCACATATTAGCCCATCATTCTGATCAATTACATTACATGTGAGTTTTTATGTGGTTTTAAAATTAGGCCCATATTTTTTATTGTACCACCTTATACTTCTACAGACTGGAAGAAAAGATAATAAAATGCAATCATGCATCAGGAGAATATTTGCTAATAAAGTCTGCACATGCTATAAGAAAACGCTTCTCCTATTTTTAATTGACCTGCTATCTACTAATGGATCTGTTAATTAAACTTCATTTGCTCTAAAGAACATGTGGCCCTGATCTGTTGATGGAACATTGCATTCACTGGCTGTTTCATTTTGCTCTTGACAAAGCATGAGTCAGCTTCATTTTATGTCAAAATGTTTATTGAAATGGTGGTGGTGTCTATTTCCACAGGGTAAGGCACATTCAGGGGCACACAATCTGTAGTGTAATTAGGGAATTTGTAAACCATAGTCATTGTCCAGAGTGATCATTTATAAGAAGCCTAACAATGTTACATGGGTTTTACAAGAAGATAAATGGCCTTTTTATTGTAGAAGTACATTGATTTCTCTAGCCATTCTACATTGAAGAGTTTGCCACTGTGAGCAACAGTTGCTCTAGACGGTAAAAGACATCATGAATTGCTTTCAAGCAGCTTCTTTTAACTATGCTTTCATAAAATGCATTGCTGTATAATTTATAGCTTATCTTCCTTTTAATTCATGATTCCTTCATCAGCAGGAAAGTAATAACATAATTAACATCATCAGACAGCTCCTTTTTACTTAGTAGTCCCTGTTTGTTGTATCAACACATTGACCTTTGTGAAATGGACAGCATTGCCATTTTGTCAACTTCGTAAGTGAAGAATGGTTGTATTTAGTAATATAGAAATCTTATTACTTGGTAGAAATGAAGGAGAGTTTGGGTATCTGTATTATGTGCCATTTTATGGTAATTAAACACAAGGACCCCAGGAGGTACAGTGGATAAGGGCTGGGCTGCTAACTGAAAGGTGAACAGTTTGAATCCAAGCTCCACAGAAGCAAGCTGCGGCAATCACTTTCATAAATCATAAAGATTGTGGTGGTGGTTGTTAAGGGCCATAGAGTTCCAACTCACAGCGACACCATGTATAAAAGAATGAAACCCTGCCTAGTCCTGCATCAACCCCACGATATGTTTGAGCCCATTGTTGCAGCCACCTGTGTCAGTGCATCTTGTTACAGGTCTTCCTTTTCAATGACCCTCTACTTAACCAAGCATGTATTCTTCAGGAACTGGACCCTCCTTATAACATGTCCAAAGTGTGTGAGATGGAGTCTCACCATCCTCACTTCAAATGGGCATTCAGGCTGTACTTCTTCCAAGACAGAATTGTTCATTCTTCTGGAAGTCCATGGTATTTTCAGTAACGCTGTCTGGTCCTGTGCCAACCTCACACTTTAACTCTTTAAAAAGATCTTTTTCAGCAGAATTGCCAATAAAATATGTCCATAGGTCCAAGTATAATGAAGTCCTTGACAGCTTCAAACTTTTCTCCATTTATCAAGATGTTGCTTATTGGTGCAGTTGTAAGGATTTTTGTGTTCTTTATGTGAAGGTATAACCCATATAGAAGGCTGTAGACTTTGATCTTTATCAGTAAGTGTTTCAAGTCCTCTTCACTTTCATCAACTAAGGTTGTGTCATTTGCATATCACAGGTTGTTAATAAGTCTTTCACCAATCCTGATGCAGAGTTCTTCCTCATATATTCCAGCTTCTTGGATTATCTGCTCAGCATATAAATTGAATAAGTCTGATGAGAAAATACAACCTTGACATACACACTTAAATCACAAAATATCCTCTTGCTCTGTTTGAACAACTGCCTATCTCTTGGTCTATGTCTTGGTTCCGTATTTGCACAATTAAGTGTTCTGTAATTTCCATTCTTCACAAAGTTATCCATACTTTATTATGATCCACAAAGTTGAATACCTTTGCATAGTCAATAAAACAAGGGAAACATCTTTCTTGTACTCTCTGCTTTCAGCCAAGATCCGTCAGACATCAGCAATGATACCTTTTGATCCACCTCCTCTTGTGGATCTAACTTAAATTTCTGGCAGTTCTCTGTTGATATAGTGCTGAAATCATTTTTTGAATTATCTTCAGCATTATTTTACTTGCTTGTAGTATTCATGATACCACAAAACCAAAAACCAAACTCACTGCTGTCAAGTCGAATATGACTTATAGTGAAGCGACACCTCCTTGGGTTTTTAAGGTGATATCTCTGCGGAAGTATATTGCCGAGTCTTCCTTCCGAGGAGTGACTAGTGGATTTGAACCACCAGCCTTCTTGTTAGCAGTCAAATGCCTTAAACACTACGCCACCAGAGCTTCGTTTGATAATTTTTAAATTCTGTTGGATCACCTTTCTTTGGAAAGAGAATGGATATAGATCTCTTCTAGTCAGTGATCAGGGAGCTGTCTCCAAATCTATGGCATAGAGAAGTGAACACTTGCAGCATTGCAAATGTTAGCTGACATGTATAAATTGTTATTCTGTCAATTCTTTGGAGCCTTGTTTTACACCAATGTGTTCAGTGTATTCTTTGCATAAAAACTTCCTGCATCATTCAATTTTTTGCCCATAGAATACTTCAATACTGCAACTTGAGACTTGAGTTTTTCCTTCAGTTCTTTTTGTTTTAGAAATGCTGACTGTGTTCTTCTCTCTTCGTTTTCTAACTCCAGGTTTTTTCACATTTCATTATACAGTTGAATCATCTTATCTTGGAGTTTCTCATCTAAGAATTCAACCAACCATAGATCAAAAATCTTTGAGGGGGGTGTGAAACAAATAAGTGGTCAAAAAAATCCCTCAAAGGCAATAGGGACCACAAAGTACTATTTACATATCATTTACATTATAGTAGGTATTGTAAGAAGGAGCTCTGGTGGTGCAATGCCCAAGGCATTTGACTGCTAGCCAGAAGTTTGGAGGTTTGGGGGTTTCAAACCTACCAGCTGCTCCATAGAAGGAAGTTGGGGCAATATGAAGATTTACCACCACAGAAACCTAAAGGAGGTTGCTATGAGTTGGAATGGACTCGATGGCAGGTTTTTTTTTTTTTTTTTTTTTTTTTTAAGGTATCATAAGTAATCTTAGATAATTGAAAGTATATGGGGGGAAGATGGCAGACTAGGCAGAAAGACTGCACAGACCATCTTCAACAAAGAAAAGGGAAACCAATTAACACAGACACAGAAGATAATCTTGGACCCCTGAGCCTTGAAGGGAAGGATATAGAAGTGGACTAAA
>NW_006921698.1:2684925-2685435 GCF_000298275.1 Orycteropus afer afer | reverse complement strand
TCCTTGTTTTTCTTTTTGCATTTTTCCCATTTCTTTTCTTCATTATTCTCCTTCTCTACGTTCTTTCTCTTAGTGCCCTGTCCCCAGATGTTGCAGGTTTTCTTATTTTTTCTTTTTCTTTTCCCTTTTTTTCTTTTTTTGGTACTGTTCCTGTGTGATTACATGGTGTTTTTTTTTTTGCCTTGTGCTTTTAGTTTTTTGATGGTCATTCAATTGTAATTTGTATCTAACTGAGTGGGAGACAACAACAGTCCCCTAAGACAAAACTACACCCACACATCCTGCAACTTCATTTACTGAGCGAGAGCCACTACCTCCTTCTCCACCAACGGGCCAACAATAAAAAACCACCGAGAAGAGCCTGAATCAACCTTGGCTGTTCTTCACAAACAGTTAACAGAGATCAAAACACAACAATGCCATGATGTCTCGGAGGCAACAGACCATCACAGTCCATACAAAGTAGCAGGATAAAGTGGTAGAAACAAGGGAGCAGGATACAGACCCAGA